>NC_058133.1:232719626-232720578 GCF_016433145.1 Gracilinanus agilis | reverse complement strand
CCACTAGAGCAGCAAGAAGTAGAAAGAGAAACACCATTTAAAATCCCCTAGACAATATAAAATACTTAGGAATATATCTACCAAAACAAACACAGCAATTATATGAAAACAACTACAAAACACTTTCCAAACAAATAAAACTGGATCTAAACAATTGGAAAGCCATTGATTGCTCATGGGTAGGTCGAGCTAAGATAATAAAAATGACAATTCTATCCAAGTTAATTTACCTATTTAGCGCCATACCTATCAAGCTACCAAAAAACTTCTTTACTGAATTAGAAAAAAACTATAACAAATTTCATTTGGAATAACAAAAGATCTAGAATATCAAGGGATATAATGAAAAAAAATGTGAAGGAAGGGGGCCTAGCAGTACCAGATATTAAACTATACTATAAAGCAGCAGTCATCAAAACAATATGGTACTGGCTAAGAGACAGAGAGGAGGATCAATGGAATAGACTTGGGATAAATGACATCAGCAAGACAGTGTATGATAAACCCAAAGAGCCCAACTTTTGGGACATGAATCCACTATTTGACAAAAACTGCTGGGAAATTTGGAAAACAATATGGGAGAGATTAGGCTTAGATCAACATCTCACACCCTACACCAAGATAAATTCAGAATGGTTGAACGACTTGAATATAAAGAGGGAAACTATAAATAAGTTAAGTGAACACAAAATAGTATACCTGTCAGATCTCTGGGAAAGGAAAGACTTTAAAACCAAGCAAGAGTTAGAGAAAATTACAAAATGTAAATTAAATGGTTTTGATTATATTAAACTAAAAAGCTTTTGTACAAACAAAAACAATGTAGTCAAAATCAGGAGGGAAACAACAAATTGGGAAAAAATCTTTATAATGAAAAACTCTGACAGGGGTCTAATTATTCAAATATACAAGGAGTTAAATCAACTGTATAAAAAATCAAGCCATTCCCCAA
>NC_058133.1:232698712-232719532 GCF_016433145.1 Gracilinanus agilis | reverse complement strand
CCAAGAATGCCTGCCCTTTGATCCAGCCATACCATTGCTGGGTTTGTACAGACTTGTATGAAAATATTTATAGCTGCGCTTTTTGTGGTGGCAACAAACTGGAAAAGGAGGGTATGTCCTTCAATTGGGGAATGGCTGAACAAACTGTGGTATATGCGGGTGATGGAATACTATTGTGCTAAAAGGAATAACAAACTGGAGAAGTTCCAGGCGAACTGGAGAGACATCCGGGAACTGATGCAGAGCGAAAGGAGCAGAGCCAGAAGAACATTGTACACAGAGACTGATATACTATGGTAAAATCGAATGTAATGGGCTTCTGTACCAACAACAATGCAATGACCCAGTACAGCTCTGAGGGATTTATGGTAAAGATGCTACCCACATTCAGAGGAAGGACTGCAGGAGAGGAAACATATAAGAAAAGCAACTGCTTGAACGTATGGGTCGGGGCGGACATGATTGAGGGTGTGGACTCGAAATTACCACACCAGTGCAACCACCAACAATTTGGAAATAGGTCTTGATCAAGGACACATGACAAAACCAGTGGAAATGTGCGTCGGCCATGGGTGGGGGGAGTGCGGGGGGTGAAGGGGAAAGTAGGAGCATGAATCATGTAACCATGTTAAAAATGATTATTAATAAATGTTACAAAAATGAAAAAAAGTCTATAGAAAGTGAGGGAAAACATGTAGGTCTTTATTTTCAATAATAAAATGTCATGACAGCACAATAAATAAATTTGTATTTACTCTGAAAAAAAAACACATTTGTAAATTGCTTAGCACAGTGCTTGGACCATGTAGGTACCTAATAGATGTTTATTCTCTTTCCCCCTACCCTATTCTCCCAAGATAGTATAATTAGTTAAAATTATAAGTCATTTGAAAATGGGCTGGGTTGAATTCCTTCCTAACCCACACTTGTTTATGGTCCTGCTCACTCCGATTGAGGATATGCCATGCTGCTTGCCCAAGGCTCAAGCATATCTGTGCTAAGGAACAAGGGATAATAGAGTCTCACTGATGAATAATCTTGGGAAATTTGGGCATTGGCAGATTAGGGACAAGCAAAACACCTTTGTCAGCAACTAAATGGTAGAGTGGATTGAATGTTGGACTTTGAGTCAGGAAGAATCATCTCCCTGAATTCAAATCTGGCCTCAGACTCTTCTAGTGTGACCTAAGGCAAGTCATTTAACCCTGTTTGCCTCAGTTTTTTCCATCTATAAGATGAGCTGAAGAACGAAATGGCAGACCACTCCACTATCATTGCCAAGAAAACCTCACATGAGTAGTTACAAAGAGTTAGACATGACATCAACAACAAATTATCCTTTGCTTTGTCCAGTGAGTGTGGAGGATGTTAAAACATGTTAAGAAAGACAACAAGTAGTCAACAAGAACTAGCTGAATCCCCAAGTCCCTTAATGCACTGCTTCTGGGGAGCAGATATTTGTTGCCTGATGTCAGTTTCTCCTTGCCCCTATATAGCAATCTCGAATTTCCCCAGCTCCTCTAACCTGACAAAGAATGAGACCCATAAGTAACCCAGGGTACAAAGCTTAGGGAGAATGATTAAAAATTCATAATTGCTAGTTAGAAAATCCTACTCTAATCCTGATTTTCTTTGGATTGTCTTCTCCTTCCCCTCAATTCATTTTTAACATTTTCTCACTGGTCTCCTTTTTTTCCCTCTCCTAGAAAAGAAGGGGTAAATGGCTCAGAGTATATTGGGAGCCGGGGTATCCTGGAGCCAGTTCTAATCAATTTATGAGATCTGATTGCTAAATTTTCAATATGAACACTTATCCCTCAGGAATCTACAAACTGAGGCTTAATTTATTGTTTAGTAGATGGTCTAGATTTAAGAATGTGCTGATGATGAAGATGAAACTCATGAGTGTGCATATCTCCTCCTACCCAACCCAAGCACAGCTGTTAAACATTTACTTGCACATCTTTGTATTACATTTATTTATTTATTCGTTTATTTATAAAACTCTTACCTTCATCTTATAATCAATACTGTGTATTGGTTCCAAGGCAGAAGAGCAGTAAGGGCTAGGCGATGGGAATTAAATGACTTGCCCAGGGTCACACAGCTAGGAAGAGTCTTTTTTGAACCCAGGACTTCCCATCTCTAGGTCTGGCTCTCAATCCATTGGGTTGCCTAGCTGCCCCAGTATTACTTTTATAAACATGTCTTAAGCTCAACAGGTTCAGGGAAAGCAGACATTATCAGATTGGTGGCTAGTACTAACAATGATGATGATGATGATAACAATAAGCATTTATATATAATGTTTTAAAGTTTGCAAAGTGCTTTACATCTATTATCTTATTTCAGCTTCATAGTACCCCCAATCAGTAGCCACTTCCCTACCTGCCAGTCATTTGGGGACAATGAGCTATGAAGGACAAGAATTCCAATTTTTCTTTCTCAGGATCACTTCTCAGATCAAAGACTGAGGTAAACCTTCATCTTTTAAGGGGGGATCCACTTTGACTACCCAGAACAACTACCACTGAAGAGTCAGTTCATTATGGATGACAATGTTGCCTAATCTCCAGTCAGGTGGCAGCTTGGTGGCAGCTAAACAATATAGTTAATAGAGTGCTAAGTCTGGAGTCATTGAGGCCTGGGTTCAAATCTGGATTCATAGACTAGTTGTACGACCCTGGGCAAATTGTTTAACCTCTGTTGCCTCAGCTTCCTCAAGTATAAAATGAGGATAATAATATTAACTATTCTCCAGAGTTGTTGAAGATAAAATATTTTTTTAAAGTATCAAGCAGAGTGTACATAATACATAGTAGGTGCTTAGTAAGTTAGTTCTTCTTTCCTTCCTCCTTCCTTGCTCCCTTTCTTCCTTCTTTCCTTCTTCCCTTCTTTCCTTCCTCCCTCCCATCCTTCTTTCCTCCCTCTCTGTCTTCTTTTCTTGTTTCCTCCCTCCCTCTCTTCCTCCCTTCTTTCCTTCCTTCATACTTCCACCCTTACTTCCTTTTGGAGATATCTGTAGATAACCATTCCAAAATTCTTGGAAATCTCACTTTAGTTAGTCTTGTCTTTGAAAGCTCTGCACACCAGCTTACCATCAAGGCTATCTGAACCTAATGGCCTCACATTACAGGGAAGTTTCATTTAAAAGGTACTAAGGGCAGCTGGGTAGCTCAGTGGAGTGAGAGTCAGGCCTAGAGATGGGAGGTCCTAGGTTCAAACCCGGCCTCAGCCACTTCCCAGCTGTGTGACCCTGGGCAAGTCACTTGACCCCCATTGCCCACCCTTACCACTCTTCCACCTATGAGACAATACACCGAAGTACAAGGGTTAAAAAAAAAAAAAAAAAGGTACTACGCCTAGAAAATCCAAATTTGGTGGTTAGAAAGGAAAGCTTCAGAGGATCCTCAAGGATAAGGGGCCTGTCTGTTGCCTAAATTACAGATTGTAAACTTTAAAAGGATAGAGAAAGACTAGCAGGGATCTGAACACACAAGACATTCATTCTGATAACATGTTGGTGTGGCTTTGGGAAAGTTTACCTTTACTGGTTGAGACAGTAAATTCTAGAGAAAACTTGAGAAAACTCTAAGCAATGTAAAAGGACTTTTCTACCATGTCCTGGAAGAGCAGGCATTAGCAGAAACCCTAGTAAACACTCAAAAATGCTGGCATTTCTAGATTCAGTTTTTCAGTCTCGGGGAGCAAGAGACCTTATCATCAGTCTCACTAAAGCAAATGGTTTGGCTTCTTAATATGTCACATGTGGCCTCAGTAAGCTTTAAGTATAGAGTTTTTCAAAGGGCATACCCAGGGTAGACTCCACCAGAGGCTAGACGCCTTGGGAAATGGTCTTTTTGTCTTAATTGGTGATTTGGAGTTGTCTTTGTATTAGAGATGTGTCCCATGTCTCTACCTCAATAATAATAGAGACGTTGGGCTTCCAGATGGTATGCTGGAGGCTGCTTTAAATAGGTCTCAAGAGCCTATTGTCAAATATTCAATGTGAGTATTTATTATTCCTTAGGAAATGGAAATGCTATAAATCAGGGCTTTATTTATTTTGTTGATTGTGAAAACTTAGGAAAGTGATGGAGAAAACTTTAATAAGGTAAATTAAACATAAAAGTGTATCATCTTTACATTTCCTCCTCAGAGATTTGTTTTTTTTTTTACTAGCACACTACTTAAGAGCTTCTCATTTAAATCAATCAGTGATTATGAAATAGGTGTGAACAGGGCCTAGCAATCTCTGCTGAATCTTTGTTGCATTAATCAAAGCCATTTTAACAAAGATCAGAAAAATTCCTTCATCAGTTTGGAAGGAGTAAAAACCAATGGTTGAAGTGAAATGGCACTTCACATGAAGTGGATTTGGATTAAAGAATCTCAGACACAAATTGTGGGTTATCATAAAATAGCAAGCTGTTTGGGACCCAAACATTTGAATGTCTGCCAGAAAAAAGGAGGGAATTGCTCTAAACTAGCCCCTCTGGTGGAATTATTTGACCAGAGGATGACCCTATGAATACCAGGGGGTCAGAAGATTTTGATTTTGTCACTGGCACCTAGCAGAGTCCCAAGATGAAAGTAGCTGGAAGTAGTATCTATCTGGAGCCAAAGATGAACTAGACACACTGAGGAAAGGTGAATAGTATTGTAAAATATTGGAGTATGATGCAACTATACCATGCCTAAAAGGCATCTTGAACCCATGATGGGGCTAAAAGAATTTCCAGCAATTAGGAGCTGTGAGTTATTCCTTTGTCACAAATGTGCTCTAAGCTTGAGCTCAATTTCTCCAGGCCATGTATGGCATGGTAGAGATTGTGTCACAGACTATGGGGGAGATCATTTGAACCATCTGTTCTTACTGTATTATTTTAGCAAATACTACTTTCTAAAAATTAATTGAATCTAACTTTACTAATTTGTATCAATTGATAATAATGAAGGTGAAGTACACTGGTAGTGATCAATAGCATTAGAAGGACACTTGCCTTGGGAAAACTCTGAGAGGAGAAGTTGCAGACATGCCCTGGGGAACCAATCTGTGGGAGTTAGGAGAGTATCTCCAGAGTCTATATTATACCTGTAATCTCAGCAATCCCAGAAGCTGAGCAGAGATTGCCTACACTTAATACTTTAGGGAGGGCAGCTTAGGTGGTATAGTGGGTTAAATCCAGTCCCAGACACCTTCTGGTTGTGTGACTCTTGTTATAAAAAAAAAAAAAGATAAATAATCTGAGTAGGTCAAAGAAACGCAGTTTAGGTCAAAGGAAGGATAAATGGGGATATTAAGGTGATTATAAGGTGATAGGAGGAGGAAAGAAGGTAAGGTAAGGTATATAGGAGATAAGGGAAATGGGGTATGTAGGAGAGGGCTGCTCAAACAGATTTATTTCCAGAGGCTTGAGACAGAGGATACAGGGAGGAAACTAGGGCCACTAAGAAACATTTAGGCTTGATTGGAGAGTTTCTCTTGTTAGTTTCAAAGTCTCTTGAGGGAGGGGTCAAGAGGGCCCCTCCCTGCCAGTCAAACTGATGGCTGGAGGAAGTCTTGAACGTGGGTACTTCCTGTCAAGATGGATGCCTCAGTTGTCTCAAGAAATAAAGGAAAATGATTCTTTCCTCTTGGCCCTTGTCTTAATTTTCGACACAATGACTCACCACAGGGTTTGAATAGGTAACAAGGGGATTTATTAATACCAGGGTCAGTCAGAAGGGAAGAGGGGTTCAGGATTTCTAATTGCTGCTAGGGAGAGGGGTGAGGGTGGGGGATGGGTTGCAGAGAGGTTTAGACAGAGAGAGAGACCGGCTCTCCCAGTCAGGAAGATTTGGTACTGCCTTTTAAATAAAGTCTTTATTAAACCTAGGGATAACTTATTTGAGGATACTGCAATTATCTAAAGAAACTAAAACCCACTATGTTCAATCACCAAGCCCTCCCTTCCAACCAGAACCCAAAGGAAAATCAGGGAAGGGGAGGGATGGAGATGGAAGATCAGGGAGAGGTTCAGAGAAATGAGATAGGTCCAAATTTCCCCAAAACAAAATAAGCACAGGCCAAGGCCGAAGCAATTAGGCCAAAGCCGAAAGGCCAAAGCAAAAGCCTCCAGCCACAGCAAAAGCCAGAAGACAAAAGCCCAGTCAGTTGGAACTTCACCTCTATTTATAGCTTTAAGTTCTAACTGACTTTCTGAACATTCTAAGATGTTTAACTGACTTTTTGTGACCGTTAGAAATTACAGAAACAAAAAGTTTCTGTTAGCCACCTTGCATTACACTCTGGGCAAGTCATTTAACCTTGGTTGCCTCAGTTTCCTCTTCAGTAAGATGAGTTGGAGAAGGAAATGGTAAACTACTCCAGTATCTTTTCCAAGAAAACACCAAATGGGGTTATAGAAGAAGGCATTCGATTCTGAAATAGCCTCAAAAGAAGCTACATGGAGCCCAGTTTATAGGATTGAAAGTGATATTTTCAGAACAAAATAAGAATTCAACATTCTATTTTGCTCCTGATATTCAAATATAGTTTTACTGAAGAGTATAATACCGTGTTTGCCTCCTTAACTCTTTTTAAAAAATCCTTACCTTCTGTCTTAAAATTAATACTGTGGGGGCAGCTGGGTAGCTCAGTGGATTGAGAGCCAGGCCTAGAGACGGGAGGTCCTAGGTTCAAATCCGGCCTCAGACACTTCCCAGCTGTGTGACCCTGGGCAAGTCACTTGACCCCTATTGCCTACCCTTACCACTCTTCCACCTATAAGTCAATACACAGAAGTTAAGGGTTTAAAATAAAAAAAAAAATTAATACTGTGTGTTGATTCCAAAGCAGAAGAGCAATAAGAGCTAGGCAATGGGGGTTAAGTAACTTACCTAGGGTCACACAGTTTGTGCGAGGCCAGATATGAACCCAGGACTTCCTGTTTCTGGGCCTGGCTTACAATCAACTGAACCACCTAGCTGATTCCTCTTTTAACTCTCTAAACCTCCCTCTAGAATACATCTCCAAGTTGAGTTTCTTCAATTTGGTATTGAGATGCAGGCAATGTATCCTTGGATTAAGGAAAGGGTGAAAAGTTAATTCAGAATAAGCAAGCTGATTTTAATGGGAGTATTTCGCCATCCCATAGAGATTAAATCTCTTCAGGGAGATTTGAGAAGATGTTGAATCAGTGCCTAAAATGGACAGAGACAGAGAGTACTAGGCTCCACCATTTGGTTTAGTAGTTTCTATTCCCAGATGCATGCCCCTGTGGGGCAGTTCATAATTCTAAGACCAAATGTGAGCATTTTGGAATTCTCTTCCTCATCATGCCCTTCTTTTCAAATCCCTCATCCTTCAAAGTCTTAGGGCAGCCAGCCTATCTGGTTCAGAGAGGGTTGGAGATGAGGCTTGTGTCTCAACCATTTCTGATTGAACCACAAGGCTATTTCCTTTTTAATTAGGCGATCAAATTCATTTTGCTTCCCTCTTAGAATCATGGAAGGTTAGGTCAGGAAGACTGTCTTTATTTTATAAATGGGGATTAAGCGTATCACCCAAAGTCATGGTTAGTTAGGAGCAGAAATGGGACTGGAACCTAGGTCTTCTGATAATAAGTTTAGTGCTCTTTCCATTATAACCCTTGTGGCTCCTATGTTCCTTGGCAAGAGCTCAGCAAAAGTTTGTGATTCATTTCCAGGCTTTTTCCTTCTTTTTCTTCTTGGGCACTCATGGGAGCAGGGGGAATGGGGATGCTGAGATTTTGCCATCTCTGAAAGTTACTGGCCATGACACTCTAGGAATTTTGAGGTCATCCTTGACTCAGTGATGTTATCCAGGAATTCCATAATCTTCTGCCGGTAGGTAGTAGCTACTTTGGTACATGCCCAGAAAAAAAAGGGACGGTAGAAAAGATAGCAGCCCTAATGGGGTGGCATGCTGCCCATTTTAAATAGCCCGCTCCCCCAAATTAGTGACTTCTTCCTCTCTACTTTTCCCAACCTGCATTAACTGGTAGTATCCAGGGCCTTCTTACTCCTTCCTCACTTTGTCCTTCCCTGTAGAGAGGCAAGTGAGTGGGTCTCTTGGGTTTCCATTCCCATAAACCGACCCTTCATTTCTCATGTGGATCCACTTTAATTACAAAGCTAAATAATGAGAAGGAAATTTTAAAATTAAAAAAAAAACCCCTACACAAAGCAAGTTTGTTTGAGCTGGCCCCTTGCATCCCAGAGCCAGGGAACAGAGCTGGGATGGCACCATGCCACTCACTAAAAGCATGAGTGTCACTAAATCAATAATTCATTTACTTTAATGAGATAAGTACTTTGAAAACTAATTGCAAACCTGCTCCATTTACTCCAACCCGTTTTATCCCTTAATGTAAATCTCAGAACCACTACTGGAGAAAGGAAAAAGCCTTTAGGTGGAAGACACTGTCATCTTTCCTTTTCTTCTAAGAAAGAGAAATCAGTTATTGATGAGAGTGAGTGAAAACCTAAGTAACTACTTGAAACCACCAACAGGTACACGGGGCAGACCCAGAGTCATAGAACCTGAGACATTCAGGGGACCTTGTACTGTTTAACCTTTGGAGGTGTCAAAAAGATGTTGGGAAACAAGACCCCAACAAAATAACCAAAATACCCTAATGATTGTATCTGTTATCTCAAATATTTTGTTATATCATAAGACCCTTCACAATCTGGTCCTCTATTACCTTTCCATTTTTTTTTTTTAACTTTACAACATCTCTACCAACACTTCTCTGTACTCTGCCATCTAGTGATACTGAACTGCTTGTTAGTCTTTTTTTTTTTTTAATTCTTACTTTCTGTCTTAGAATTGATAAATATCGATTCCAAAGCAGAAGAGCAGTGAGGGCTAGATAATTTGAGGGGAAGGAGGAGGTGACTTGCCCAGAGTCACAGAGCTAGGAAGTGTCTGAGGCGAGATTTGAACCCTTCCACCTCTAGACTTGGCTCTTTCTACTAATCCAGCTAGCTGTTCCATCTATGCTATCTTCACTGGCTTTCCTCCATGCCTAGAATACTCTCTCTTCTCATTTTGACCTCCTTACTTTCCTGGATTCCTCTAAGGCCCAGCTAACATCCTATTTTCTATGAAAAGCCTTTCAAGATTTCCTTTAGTCTGGAGATTTACCCCATATATGTCTTGTCTGTATTTAGTTGTTTTCATAGGGTCTCCCTCATTAGGCTATAAACTCCTTGAGAGCAGGGACTGTGTTTTACTTTTCTTCCTATCTTTGGCGCTTAGCACGGTGCCTGGAACATACTAAGCAGTTAAATGTTTATTGACTAACTGAAAGTCCTGCTAAGTAGGAGTCATTATCCCTATTTTTCAGACAAGAAAAAAGAAGTTCATAGAGGTTAAATATGCCCAACATCTTTCAGCTAATAAATGTCAATGCCTACACCTTACGATTAATAATAACAATCAAATATAACAATAAATAAAAAATAACAGTAAAAACAAAAATAATAGTTCTTTCAAGTTTATAAGGTACTTTTCCCTTCCAATACCACGATATGTGTATGATAAATATTATATAAAGTAATAAAATGATATTTGTGACTACAAAATGATAGCTGAGGAAACTGAACTTCAGAGAGTTGGAGAAACTGCCCAAGGTCACATAACCAGTTACAGAGACTCAAAATCTTCTGACTACAGTGTTCTCAAGTCCAATGTACTTTTTACTATAAAACTCTTCTGGAACATGGCCAGTGAAATATCTTACGAACCCCTCTAGAATTAAATAAATGGTGGTCTGAAACAGTGGAAAGAACATTAAATTTGGAGTCAAGTCATTCAATAAACAAATAGACACCTGTTGTATGCTAGGCACTCTGGTAAGTGAGGAGTATTCAAAGAAAGGCAATAGACAATCTTTGTTCTCAAGGAGCTCACAGATGAATGAGGGAGACAACACGTAACTAACTACATACAAACAAACCATACATAGGATAAATAGGAAATAATCAAAAGAAGGTAAGTCAAGAATTAAAGGGGACTGGGAAGGGTTTCTTTTGTGACTGTGAGATTGTCATTTTGCCTTTTGGGGACTCAGTCTTCTCATCTATAAAATGGGAGTGTTGGACTCAGTGGCATTTAAAATTCCTTTTACAAATTCTACTCTGGTCTTCAGGGTATCCAGAACAGCTTCTTCATAAACTCTAGAACCATCAGAAGAATTCTTAGTCCCAACAAAAAAATAGTATCATTAAGCTAATTTTTCAGTTCTTAGCTATAAAATCTCTGCAAGTAAAATCCCCAAGACCCTAAGTTTTCAAGTGACTTCCTCAGAATACAAATTCAGACCTGGAAAGGAACTCTAACTCACAGCTGCTTGAGGAAATAGACCAACCAACACATTGCCAAGTGTGTGACCTGCACTAAGCTGAGTACATAATTGGTAGATCTCTGTAGTTAATAGCCTACTGTGGAGTTGATTGAAGAGCCACCAAACCAAGAATGTCAGGGAAAAGATATCGAAGGTCTCTTGATCATCCTTTCCTTATTTTTCTAGGGAAAGGATTAGAAATAATGGAACACTTTTATATAGTATGTACCTTATCTTGGGGGAAGTCAAGTGGATGCATACACAATCTCTTTCCTGCCTAAATGCAAAAAGATGACAAACCTAATTTAATTGGCCCTCAATCTAGCAATTACGAATTTCACACATAGATCAAATGTGTACCTCTAAAATTCTTTAAGGAAATGTAAGTTTTGCCTCATTCATAGATTAATATGTTATGGTAAGAATGCGAGGTTTAGAGTCAAAGTCCTACATCTGACACTAACTAGTGAAACGACCTTGAGCAAATCATTTACCCATTCAGTTTCCTTACCTGTAAAATGAGGATAATGTCACATGCCAGTCACTTTACAGGGTTGCTATAAGGATCAAGTCAAATACTGGATATAAAGTATTAGGTGACCTTATTATGTATGTATATATTAAGTGTTATTAGTCATAGTACTATACAGTAGCAGTGTACACACATGTAGATATTTAAAATACTGTGATTTCATCAGCCTATGTGATTTCTAGTATTGGAAATCCCTCTGCCAACCCAGCAACAGTATCTACTTAGTGGATAGTTGTAGCAAGTTAAATGAGATATACAGAAGCATTTAATGATTTGTCCACAATTACAGAATGAATAAACAAAAGGAACAGAAATTAATTTACAGGGGGGTAGTTATGTGGCCCAGTGGATAGAGAACCAGGTCTAGAGACAGACAGTCCTGATTTCAAATCTGCCCTAAGACAATTCCTAGATGTGTGAGCCAAAGGCAAATCACTTAATCCCTATTGGAACCCATCACAGTATTGCTGCTAAGACAGAAAGTAAGAATTTAAGAAAATGTACAGTTCTTTCTGACTATAAGATCACTACTCTATCCAATATACCAGTGATGGAGAATCTATGGCACGAGTGCCAAATATGGTATGCAGAGTTCTCTCTGCACACACACACACACCCTTCCCCCAGGGTAAGGTGGGCAGCTCACAGATGGCAGAGCTAGAGGGGAGCAGAGTGCTTGGTCTACTCACCTCTTCCTCTCTACACTCACTGAGGACATTCCTCACTTCACCCGCTCCCCCACCAGCTGCCCAATGGGAATGCTTCCCCTCTCCCTTGTGTGGGGTATTGGGGGGCAGGGCATGCCTGGCACTTGGTGGTGTGGGGAGGCACAGCACTCAGACAGAGGGCTGGGGGTGGGGCTTGGCACACCATCTCTAAAAGGTTTATCATCACTGCAATATACTATATTGTGGCATGCATGCAAGAAAATATACTCATAGTACACTCTCTAAGCTGATTCTTCCAACTTTTGCTGACAAGGACAAGTTTAGTCTTTGGAAAGGCTGCTCTTAGATTCAGTTCTAGGAGTAACACTGTGGGTGCCTATTCTTCATACAAGTCCCTACCAGTGTACTTCCCATTAACAGTCAGTCAGGAGACTCAATTAGCTCTTAGAAAAAACATGCTATGCAAATGGCATAACAAGAATAGTAGTTGCAAAGGATTTCCCTCTCCAACACAGAGTGGCCTCTCTCATGAATATATAGAATTGATGGAGGGCAGTGGACATTACCTTAAAATATGTGAGTTGTAGGATACATTCATAGGGAATCACATGAACAAAGTGACTCACAGCTGAAATAGTCCTTCCTCCATAGATTCCTTCACAAAATTCATTATGGATCAGGGTGGTGATGTTACTGGTGGATGAATAATTCCATGGCTCAACTGGACTGACTCCCCACAAAGCACAATTTCTCAGCTGGATGGGTGGATAAACTGGGCTTGCTCCTCATAAGGCATGGCCTTTCTACTAGATAGTTCAATTTGCTGCTGAGAAGGGGCAAGAAGGTCACTTGGCTGCTGAGACTGACATAGCTTACAGAACATAGTTTCTCTGCTGAATGGGTCAATCTCCTCTAAGTCTAAGGCTCACTTTTCAATGAGGAGTTACAATATACCATACCTCCAGCATGAAGCTCACATGGGGGCTTCTGTGTTCTTTTAGGTGAGATGTTACAGTGCTCTTTTCAACTGGAATACTAATATACTCTCTCAGAAAGGACAGAAACCTTTAGCTTGCCAGCAGAAATTGCTACAGTTTGCCTCTCTCAGGACCTCAGATATGAGGTCTGTCATCTCTCAGGTAAAAGGTAGAAGAAGGTGAAGACTCTCTTATTTGACAATTACTCATGTTTCAGGACTGGGTTCCCTCAGAGAAGTCCTTCACTCTAACAGCACCACAACACATTTCCCAGATTTCTTTTGGATCTTATGCAGATGAATAGTTGAGAACCAAAGCAGTGAGGTAGTCTGTGGAAAGGGACAAATTCATAATCTTCTGATGTACTTTTCATAAGCAGTTGAGCTATTTGAAATCCAAGACCTCAACAAGAACAAACAACATCATATAATATTTAACTTGATAGAACCTGGACTTGTGATTTCATCAGTGTAAGAGAGCTCTCATGGTGGAAACTCTCTCCATCAATAAATTAAACACTCAATCTATACACATTCATTAAATTCGTCCTGTGTGTCAGGCGGTGAGAATTCAAAGACAAAAGCAAAACAGTCCCTGACCTCAAAGAACTTCCATTCTATTGGGGGGGGGCATAAAATAGTTTAATTTATATGGACGTATGCAAAAGAGATATAAGGTAATTTTTGGGGTGGAGAGGAGGCACTAGCAACTCAGTGGAGCAGGAAAAGATTCAGGGGGAAGGTAGAATTTGAATTAAGTTTTGAAAAAACAAACAACTTAATAAAAAAACAACCCAAAGCCTGGTATTCTAAGAGGCTAACTGTTCTTAGCAGTCCTTCTTCCATAGGTTCCTCTCCTGTAACTTTTACTCTTAGAAAGATGAGAGGTTAAGTAATTTTCCCAGGGTCACACAACTAGTATCTATCAGAGGAAGAGTTTGAACTGAGGTGTTCTTGACTCCAAAGCTAGTTTTCTTCTGCATACCAAGTACTAACTACCCCTCCCTACTACCACCCCTCTCTTTCTGACTCAGATAAATGAATTCTACTCATAAATATTTGTAGTCCTGGTGCAATGATCACCAAGTTGGATTCTACAGAGCTTTTTCTTCAGGTTGATTATGAAATCCAGACTCAAGGAGAAGCAGCTACACAAAATTAATGCACATTTTTATAGCATTTTAAAGTTTGCAAAATGTTTTCCCCTCAACAATCTTGTCAGGCAATTGGTATAATTCCTTATTACATATGAATACATTTAGGCTCCAAGAGACTAATTGAGGGTCATAATACTTATAAGAACCTGAGTTCTGAGGTTTTTAAACCCAGATCTTCTGCCATAGCCCTCTTTCTGGGACTGCAAACTGTTTCTCTACTCTTCTCTACATCCAACACCATGATTCCCCTACTGCCTGATGTAGTAAATAATGGGATAGGAATTGAACCTGTGATTTCACTGGTATGAAGAATATCTGGATGGAGAAACTCCTTCTTTCAATGCAAGTTGGGCCCCTTCACTGCAACTACCTTAGAGAGTTGCCTTGACCATACATACACAGTATGTGTCAGGTGCAGAATTTGAATTCATGTCTTTCTGACGTGCTTTAAGGTAAATGCTCTGTGTATGATGCTATGATGTTTAACTCCATTCCCAGTTTTGATCACTGGGAGAACAGAGACAGAAGAGAAGAATCAATGTTGCTTTTATACATTATCACTTATCAGACCCCAGTGATAGGCTGTGAGAAACTGTTCATTGGTCACATATGAGAGGGAACAAAATTATTCTAATGAAAACTGAGTCAGAAGTACTAATTATGTTGACAAGTCATATACTAGACAGACAAAAAATAATCCAGATTTCTATGGTTTAGGAGAAGAACCAAGAGCACTGAAAGTCTTCTCGGATACACCAGGGGAATTGAGAGGTAGGATATTTTAGAGATCTGGAAGCAGTTTCCTTAAATATATTACTAAGAATTGTTGTGACTATCTTGATCAAGGTAATCTGTTTCAGGAAAGGGATCTGTTAAGCAGTATGATCTTAAAGAAATCAGTCTAGAACTTAAAAGACTCTGTGTGCCACAGTGAAAAGTGGAAAGAACATATGATTTACAATCAGAGAACCTAGGATGGATTTTTAGCTCAATCATGTAACCTGAGACAAGGTGCTTAAGGTTTTTGGTCTCAGTTTCCTCATCTGTAAAAATAAAAACCTTGGATTAAATGGCATCCAGCATCCCTTCCAGCTCTAAATCTATGATCTAATGAGAGCTTGATTATACCTGAATCCAGCCTCAAACGGTTACTGGCTATGTAATCATAAGAAAGTCACTTAACTCCTTAGAATATCTATTTCCTCATCTATAAAATGGGACTAATAATACTTTATAATACTAAATATTTATCTAGCCAGGTTAATGGGAGGAAATTGTTTTATAAGCCTTAAATTGTTATAAAAGCATGAGTGATTACAATTACTTATCAGAGATGAGGTTCACTCTAGCTAAAATCTGTCCTCCTGCCCTTCTTCCATTAACTTGACAGTTTGAAGGGCAAAAGGGAAGGGGAGAGTAATGGCAGATTCTGATAGAGTTTCTCTCCATTATGGAAATACTAGGGATGTGGTGAGGCAGAAGAAATTGCTGGTAACATGATGGATCAAATTAGCTTTGAAGTAGGGCCAATCAATTGAAATGCATTGGTTGGGGTCCTATACTGTACCTCATATTCAGAGAATTGCTGTCTATGTGTGCAAGTTTTGAAACAATTCACTCATGACAAACTGTCTTGTCAACCCTGTACACATGGGAAGGCTCTTCTTTGCTTTTTGTGGCTGCAGCTGTTACTTGCAGGGCCTGTCACTATTTGCAATTTAACCTGCTAAATCAAAAGATTTAAGAAGCTGGAAGCACCTTGGAGATCTCTCAACTCATTTTGCATTAACATATGAGAAAATGAAGACTCTGAGAAATATAGAAAGCAACAGAACCATCATTTAAACCCAGGTCTCCTGTCACCAAATACAGTGCCATTCCATTGCCTCACTTTGTCTCTCTTAAGGCTCAGCTCAAAACTACCCCAATGAATTAACTCAGTCACTTGCCCCTATTCCTGATTCTTCATTTCACTTGAGACTGACATGGGGTGATGTCAAGACAGTAGTTATTCAGATGGATCCTATTAATTTTTCCATTCTGTAATTTTCTGCATCTGATTGGACCTATTTCTCTTCCATCAAAACAGGTCCAGTGCCCAAAGTTGACTATTAAAGGAGGGCTTGATATTCCACAAAGCAAACCTTGGCAATAGATTTATTTATTGGATTGGGTGGGATCAGAGCTAGAGGAGTGCTAACCTAGAAGAAATCCCATTCAGTTCCAAGAGGATATCAAAACTAATGAAAAGCTTTTATTGAGAAGTTCTGGTGCCATCTGAGCTCCCAAGTTGGAGTTAGTGGTTTTTTTCTTCTTCTTTGAAACCAGAGAGAGGCCATAGTGAAATGTGTGGAACACCACTATATTTGGAATCAGAGGATCTAGGTTCATATTTCTAGCTCTGCTACTTACTAATTACTTCATCATTACCTGTGTGACCTTGAGAAAGCCACTTAACCTAGATGGACCTCAGTTTCTTCATCTGTAAAACAAGGGAGTTGTACACTAAATGCCTTCTATTTTCCTTCTAGTCCTACATCCTCTGATCCTAAGATTTGAAAAAAATAACCAAAAAACTACTTAGCCTATACAATTAGTAAGCGGGCAGGGGTCTCAGAATCATTACCTGAAGAATGGTTCTCTTATTTCACAGAGAAGGAGGGAGTCTGAAAACCATGTATCAAAAATAGGGGAAGGAGATCAGCTATAAATAGGGTAAGGGGAAGATTTCTTCTGTGGTAGAGACAAAATAAGGCAGAAATTTATGTGGGGAAGGGTAAAACAATCAGGGCCAGCAACAGTCCCACTAAGGTCAACCACTGATCCTTGAGGAGAGCTATCTCTTGTCCTTAGAATCATAGATAATAAACTGGAAGGGACCTTTAAAGGTCATTAAATCCAAACCACTCATTTTACAGATGAGGAAACTGAGCTCATATGCATTAAGTTACTTGCTCAGAGTCATGCAGAGTCAAGTGTCTGAGATAGGATTTGAACTTAGGCCTTCCTGGCATCAAGGCCACTATACCCTGCTTCTTAGTTATGTATGTGTGTACACATATATATATATATATATATATGTATATATGTTTCTTTGCTGAACTTGTTGACCTGATTTTTCCAAATATGAACTCCTTGGGCACTGGAGAGAAGGAAATAAAATGTGCCAAGCCCCTAATTCCTAACTGACAGCATTTACCCATGGACTCTTTTCAGAGATGAGTGATCTTAAGTACAAAATAATGTAGATGCTCTGGCAGTAGCCTATTCCTTAATATCCTGGGCAAGATGGCTCTATAGATGCTGACCTTCTCTGCCAAAATCCACCATCCCCAACCCCAACCCCATTTTCTGCCTTCAAATTCTCTTTTCAGATGGTTACCTATGCCTAAATCAGCTGAAAAGGTCATAGGGGGCAAATAGAATGAATGCCCATGGGCTTTGAAGACATCTCAGGAAAAAAGAGACAACCCTTTCATGATGGAGTTCACTGGAATTGCTTCATTAAAGCATCAACCATAGGCTGGTAGCTGTAAGGAATTCATTAGTAAGAGGAGAACTGTCAGTCACATAGGTAACAGCATACTTGAGGCAAGGACAGAGCAGGGAATTCTAGCCTACCTTGTCAGATATATTTCACATTACTTCCCTTCACACATTTTACTTTCCAGCTGAACTGGTAACTTCTTCCTCAAACTTAGCATTCCATATTCTTCCTCTGTGTTTTTGCATGCTATGAATGTTCTCTCCCTCTTCACCTCCAACTCTTAGAATTGCTCACTTTGTTCATGGCTCAGCTCATTTACCACTTCCCATGGGAAGCCTATTCTGACTTCAATAGCTGTTATTGCTCTCTCTTTCAAATGATTATATATATTTATATGAAACTCTCTTTGGGGGGAGAGACAGAGATAGACTGAGATAGATAGTGACAGAGACAGAGAGACAGAATTGGGAGAAGAGAGAGATGGAATATTTAAAAATATTTGTCTATGGATTCTTTTTCCTCTTTCCTATTGTCAACTCCTTTAAAGCAAACATTGTCTATGAATGCAATAAAAAAATCAACTTAATTTTACTTGGATACAAAATGCATTATAAAAATATATACAGCCAATAAAGAAAGTTTAAAGAGAGCAGAAAACTCTCAAGAGTAAACTATACCAAATCAGAGAACACTGAGGCAGGGGAAGGGGAAGAAGTGGAGAGGGGATTAATTTTACCAGTATTCAGTAGTAACAACAATCAGGGTAAATGCAAAATTCCATGTAGGCAGTGAGACAGATAAGGATCTAAACTGCTCATTATTATATTCAATGCAAGGTAGCAGTTGCCCTCATTTTCAGTTGGTTGGGTGCTGGAATATGTCCACTTCCCTAGGGCCCTTACTTCTCCATGAAGCTCAAAAGTTCCTAGGTTTCCCCCATCCCTGTAGCTTCTGCCTCCCATGATCCTTTAGTCTCTCCAGCCAGTAAATTACTTTTCCTCCAGCCCCCTTGCTGATAAAGGATTGCAGATAGAAAGAAGGTAAAAATTCCCAGTTACAATGCTTACATGTTGTATGTAATGTTAATGTAAACTCCAGAGCTTTTGTTTTATATCACCAATAATCACACTGCCTTGCACACTGTGGGCATTTTTTGGATTTAATTGTTTTTTTTTATGAACTTAACTCTTTGACTGAATTAATGAATATCATAGACTGGGAAGGTAAGAGTTGTATTATTATGAAGTCTTATGAAGAAGGTACCTAATATGAACCTTGCCCCTGCCCACTAACACAATTGAGAACACTCTGATTTATAGCAATTTAATTGTAACTTGAAGTTCCCTTCATGTGAAGGTCCCTTCTACCTATGGCTCTCAACTTTATATCCAAGGACCTCTCCCTTCCATCCTTACAATATCTTTCCTGACTTCTCTATTTCATTAGAAAGAATTATAATGATCTCTTCATTCTTTACCATGCTTTGTCTTTGGTTCCATGACTCTAATACTACATCTGCTTTCATTTCTCCTCCCAGGCAGAAGGAATGAAAGTTAAACAAACCGGGTTACAGTTTACTTTATTCTTCTTCCATAAAAAGGCATATGGACTCAATGTCATCTTATCTTTGTGCTTGTACTAGAGCATATTTGCTCTATCTCCTTGGCAGCAAGCTCCCTTCTTTGGCTTATCTGAACTAGAGTAGAAAATCCTTAAAGGAATCATTGTTCTGCTATAGTTGTAATAGGATGGTGAAGGACCTTGAATCTGTGATAAAAGGATCAGATGAAGGAACTAGGGATATTATGGAGAAAAGAAGACTGGGCATTAGGAGGGGGTTTGGGATGAGAAGGGGATAGGATAGCTATCTTCAAATATTTGAAGGTTTTTTATGTATGATGGGGTTAGATTTATTTTGCTTGGAGCAGAGGGCAACACAAGGAACAACATGCAGAAGATGCAGTGGCAAATTAGGTTTATTGTAAGGAAAAATTTTCTAACAATTAGAGATATCCAAAAGTAAAATGGGCTCTCTCAGAATACAGTCTCCCTGTCAGTCAGTCAATAAACATTTCTTAAGCACATACTACTATTTACCAGACATTCTGCTAAGCACTGAGAATACCAATAAAGGGAAAATACAATTTCTATTCTTAAGAAGCTCATAATCTAGTGGAGGAGGGAACAGAAATGTAATTAGGTACAAACAAGATATATACAAGATAAATTGGAGAAAATGGAGGGAAAGTACCAACAGGTGGATTGGGATTAGGAAATAAAGACTGGTTGATGATTTGTCAAATATGTGATATTGGGGAATCACTTCCAGGTTTGGCTTGAACAGATGATTGCCATGGAAGGTCTTCTACATAAGCCTATGGCTTATTGTGACTGCTGTAGTTTACCTTATGTTTCAAGAAGCTACTGATGTATGAATTTCTATGGTATAATGGAAACCATTCATGTTATTACTATTGTTTCCATTATTGTTACTGTTATTATACAAAAAGCATGTGTAACTCCCATTTGGGAAAATATTTTCATTAATAAAAAAAATTTAAGAATAGTTTGTTGTAATCCTTTTTGGTTTCAAGTTAAAAGTAAGTAGTTGTCTTTGAAATATGCATTTGTATCCTTTTAAATTTGCTAGCCAAGACTTCCGGGTTAAGATGGCGGCAGAGTAAGAAGCAGCTCTTAACCTCTCCTGACCGAAACACACAAAACTCCTCAAGGGGACATAAAAACAAGTCCAGACGAACGGAGGAACCCCACAACAGGGCACAGCGTGGAAGGTATGTGGAATCGAGACAGTTCCAGGCTAAAAAGGGCTCTCGCTCAATCGCGAGCTGAGCAACCGCCCCACCCCCACCCCCTCCACACTCACCTACAGCTCCGAACCCAGCTAAAAAGAAATAGAGCAAGTTTGGGGCACCCATCGAGTCATCAGCAGCTCCGGGACCTGTTCCTGAGAGCAGCAAGACTTAGGACCCCATTAAGTCAAGAACGCACGCGAAATCTGAGCGCGCGGGAGCAGAGAGTGGACGCTGGGCGCGCGCCCGCTGAGCAGAGGCGTGGGTGGAGGCAAACACAGGCAGGAACTAAAGCCTAAGTGGGGAACCAGTGCAGACGGGTATACGACTGTGGAAGCAGCGCCCTGAGACTTGTAAAGAAACCTCCAGCAGAGGATCAAGCAAGAGGGCCCACCAGGGGGCTTGACCTTGGAAAAAACTAGAACTCAGACCTCAGGAGCCAATAGATCTCAGACAGACACAGAGAGCGAGGATAAACCTGAGAAGCGGCTGGGCTAATGATGGCTAATCAGTTACAGGAAATTCAGAAGAGAAAGAATAATAACAAAAAAAAGAAGTCTTTAACACTCGACAGCTTCTACACAGAGAAAATCCAGACAACCGAGCAAACAGAGGAGGAGAACAAACAACCATCCAGACCCTCCCCAAATAAGGAAAACTCCTCACAAGCTATGGAAGAGATCAAATCTGAGATTCTGAGGAAAATGGAAGAGATCTGGCAAGAAAATAATAGCTTAAAAGGTAGAATCTTGCAACTGGAAAGCGAGGCTCAGAAACCAAATGAACTGATAAGCAAATTGAACACAAGAAATGACCAGATTGAAAAGGAATACCA
>NC_058133.1:232536378-232693738 GCF_016433145.1 Gracilinanus agilis | reverse complement strand
CGCATCGGCCAAGAGTGGGGGGGGGGGCGGGGGGGGGGGGTTGAAGGGGAAAGGTGGAGCATGAATCATGTAACCATGTTAAAAATGAATATTAATAAATGTTAAAAAAAAATTTGCTAGCCAAAGGTACAATGTCATTTTCCCCCTTTTATCTTGACTTGAAAAGATTTGCTCCTCTACCTTTCCTATACAAAGATAAAAACAATTTCTGTCAACATCATTCTTAGGATATTTATTAGTGTCAAAGATGAGTAGGCTATCTATCCTGAAATAACCACTACCTCCCAATGTCACTGACTGTGTATTAAACTTAGGTGTATTAGAAGAATCAGACCATCATAAGTTTTTCCCCAGAAAGTTTGGGGAAAAACCCATCATGTCTACATTTAAGGGTCTGAGGGTCTCAATTGGGTACTAAGATCCAGTTGGCTCAAAGACCAATCATGAATAAAAAAAGATTACCTAATGAGCTTGACTTATGTGTGACCTAGCCAATAAAACTCAGAAGTCTATTCATGAGCTCAAGTCTAGCCAGGTGGTACTCTTAAATTGTTAAGAATATCTGAAAACTGTGGGTCTTGCAGATAAGACCTGATATCAGAATTGGAATTTTTCTTTATACAAGCAAGAACATTCCACACTCAAATTCCAATACATTTGAAGACTCATCCTTTCGCACTCTGTTATGGGGCATACTTCAATCAGTTTGGTCTGGAGCTTAATATTTAGAATGAAATAAAATGAAATACTTGAATATTATGTTAGAGTTAACAAAAGCAGGCTTACTTGGTCATAGCAAGGAAAGGATGTTTAGCAAGGATACAGCATTAACTTAACAGAATAGTTTCTTTGCTTTTGTGTTGCCCAGAAGCCTAAGAGTAAAATCTAGGAATTATGTAACTAAATCTAGAAATTATATAACTAAAGCATAAATTAAGGGCCCCTTTGGGCTGGGACTACTGCTTCAGCAAGAATACTGTACCCACATTGATTAGTTTTTGTCACATTCATAAAAGCAAGAACACACCAATAGGTGGGATTACCACATGATTGGGAAAGCTGTGTTTTGCACTCAATACATTCCCAAGGGCTTCAGAGCAAAGAGCATTAAATCCCAGCCAATCAAAACCAGAGCAAACTGCCTACTGTTCCTGAATCTAGCATAAGGGAAGCAAGACTATAGAGGCCATGCAAGTACTCTTTAGTGCCAGGTATCCCCATAAATATGTGTGATAAATGGAAGAAGGGGAATATTGAGGAAAGTTCTGAGGAGGAACATTTAGTCAATGGTTAGGACATTTCCAGGACTTGAAAGTAAGTCTCACTGTTTCAATTATCATCCACAATGTTAATGAAATTATAGTGAATTCCTCTCAGGGGACCTAATAAAACAGAGATTTTATAAGTATAAGACCAAGGGAGCTAGGGATGCTGGTTTAGTCAGGATGTTGTTTTAAGACCTGAGTAAAGCAAACTACACCTCTATGGAACTCAAAAGTAAGACTGAGATCTTAAAAGAAAAGGTCTTAAGTTATTGCTAGTTACAGTTGAGCAGATCTTAGAAACCAGTGTAGGTGTGCTGTTTTCTCAGAAGAGCAGGTCTAGAAATATAAGCTGAAAATCAAACATGAAAAATCCAAAAAATTCTCTTACAATTCTTCATGATTAAGTTGCAGGCTTTACTGGGAAAAGATTGGTATTATAATATTTAGAATGAGGATATTTGGAAAGATCCTGGAAAGGAATGTGGGTTTTACTTCAGGGATATGCTGATAAATGTTAAACAATTGATTCTTAAAAAAAAACAAACTACAACACACTTTAGAATTTAATCTGCATTATTAATATTTTAGATCACTTTCATAAGTCTCCAAAATCAACAAAGAAAGAAATTAGGTTCCATTTCATAACATTTGCTGATTTCTGAGGTATATGAGCTATTTAATCACCTCACACTCACATTTGTTTCTTCTTTTACTTCATCTCCTTCCCCTCTCCCACCAGGATATGATCTTGGTCCTCTCTATTTTACTATAGTTGGCTCCCTGACCATTGGGTCTTATTATACATTTCTTCAGATTAGTATTACTAATAGATATCACCATCAAATAGACCCATAGGGTCATCCTTTGAATTTTAGTTAAGAATCAACAGCAATTAGTTAAGCATCTGTCTCTCTCTGAACAACATTTATTAAGCACTTAATATATGTTACATACAGTGCTATTCACTGGAGATACCAAGACAGGCCCTAACCCCGCCCCCACCTCCCCATCAAAGAGTTATGGGACCTGTCTAAAATTTATTGCCTATTCCATGATGAAGTCTCTTTGGCCTAGGTCTTCCTCCATGTCCATGATCTGGGGGCATTTCTTTTTTTCCCCCTAGTTTTATTTTTTATTTTTTCCACATTGTTAATTTTTTTTTTAGAAAAATTTCCCATGGTTACATGATTCTTGTTCTTTCCCTTTCTTTTTCCCTCCCCCTCTCAGAGCTGACAAAATTCTACTGGCTTATACATGTCTTATTATTCAAAACCTATTTCCATATTATTCATATTTGTAATAGAGTAATCTTTTAAAAACCACATCCCTAAATCATATACCCATATAATCAAATGATAAATGACATGTTTTTCTTCTGTGTTTCTATTCCCATAGTTCTTTCTTGAGATGTATATAGCATTCTTTTTCAAAAGTTCCATGGGATTTTTCTTGATCTATTAGTAGCAGTCTGTTACATTTTATCATCCCACAATGTTTCAGTTACTGTGTACAATGTTCTCCTGGTTCTGCTCATTTCACTCCACATCAGTTCATGGAGATCTTTCCAGTTAGTATTCCATCACCATCATATACCACAATTTGTTCAGCCATTCCCCAATTGAGGGACACCCCCTTGTTTTCCAAATTTTTGCCATCACAAAAACCACAGCTATAAATATTTTTGTGTAAATATTTCTTTTATCTCTTTGGGGTCCCAGTAGTGGTATAGCTGGATCAAAGGGCATGCAATCTTTTAAAGCCCTTGGGCATAATTCCCCTTCTAAAATGGTTGGATCAATTCACAATTTGGGGAGGGGCATTTCTAATGTTTATATCTTGCAGATGCATGGCTTCTCTAGAGTTACCTAAGTTCTATGGTCTGTACAGTGGAACCTGATGACCCTGGGAAATCATTGAGCCTTTACAACTACCTCATTGCTACCTGAAATCTACACTGGCCAAATATAACTGGCCTTGGCTCCTGGTGAGTGATATGGTATACTGCATTAAGTGCCAGTTTTAGAATTTCTGTAGCAAACTATAAAAGTACCCAAGTCTGCTTTCATGTGCCATCAGTTTACCTTCATTTCCTCTCACAAGAGTACATTAATTCCCCTACCATATGCCACTGTGTAGAATAGGGATTTGGACAGATGGCCCCTACATCCTGATGTATACATCTATCAAAACCTTGATTACATCATATAGGAGAGATCCTATAAGGGTTGGGAGCATTCTGCATTGTTGTTAACAGCTTCACTAGTGGGTCTGGTGCCTATCTGCTTTATGACTTGTCTACCTCTAGCAAGAAAGTGTGTAGCTTCAACTCTTGGATGAGCTTTTGTCTAACATTTCACCATGTTAGTGAACACTTCACCTTGGCTACCAGACTCATGAACAATCTTGAAATGCTATGTGTCATGTAGTCTATTCATGGGCTCAACAAAATTGATGGACTCCAAGTAATCTATTATCATGACTTCTAATTATGAATCTTGTAACATTTGGAAAAGTCCTCATTGAATGCCTGATTGGCCACATTCTGTGTACCCATAGATTTTTGCTTTGTAGCCTCAGTGCCTATCACAGCGCTTGGAACAAAGTATTTAAGAAATGCTTTTTGAGTGAGTGATGATCTCTAAGTACCTTCCAACTTTTGTATTCTATGATTTTCTTTAGAATGCAGATAGAAGCTCTGATTTTCCAATAGCATTATAAGAATACAAGAAAGGATACCCCGCTGGCTCTTAGAGGTCTCTTTTCTTGGGAATTTTCGTTCAATTTAATTTAATTGAACAAACATTTGTTAAATAGACATGCAAAGACAAAAAATCTCTCAAAGAGACATTTCCTTTAAGAAACTCACATTCCAGTGGGATTCTAATATGAATCCACAAAGCAGACCAGTAAAATCCTGTGATCTTAGCTACTGGGCAAAATTTCCACAAACCATCATGTAGAAAGTATAGATTAGCTAGCTAATTTATATATCAATAAGATATTGTCTTCTAAGGGAATGGATTCCAAGCAAACTCATTAGAGTTATGCACATTAGGAAGGGAAGATGATGATTCTTTATCCATTCTAGAGTACACACATTATTTTCATTAGTTTATATTTCCAACAGCCTTGGTCTAGCTATTGTCATCACTTTATAGAAGGGATCATTGAGGAATTAATATGAAGTATACCACATACAATCTTTCAAATACCCAATGATTAAGTCAATACTGGATATTAGACCTTAAAGTCCATTGTCCAAGGCTCTCCATGAGAAAAAGAGTGTGACTTATGAAATCAGGAAAGAATTGTACTTGGGGGAAATTGTGTCTCTGGACATTTGAGAACAGAGGGTATCTCTCTGGATTGCAAACAATGAAAGAACAGCACCAATGCCTACCTGATCCTTAGAATTTAAAACAAAACAACAGACAAAGCAAATATAAATCTCCATCGAGAAATCATGGCTTCTCACTTGGGCCCTTCCTTCTGCCAGCAGCTCAAATCACAAATGGAAGCTAAAGAGCTAGTTGAAATCCTACACATTTCTCTGAGAATTCCATCTCAGCTTTTTTCATATAGAAGAAAATTGATGTGGAGATCTCAATTAGTTATACAGGGGCAAATTGATTAAGGTTCTAAATTAGGTCAACACCCCATCTTTTCGGAGAGTAGGACCCCTTAATTATAATTTTATACTTAAAAGGTAGCACCTGTAGGCACAGCATCTCAGAAAGAGCTGTTAGCAATCCATGCTCATATATGCTTGTAGTTGTAGAGATGACAAGAATAGGGTCCATTTTTGTCTAAGAACAAAGCTGAAGGGTCCACTGTTAAATAACTTTTTGTTCCTAGGCAGAGATCTACATACGATAAGGGTGAACAGATCAGGCTAAACATAAGAAATCAATTCTCTTGCCAGGGTGTGCAAATAAACAATAATTATGAAAACTGGCATGGTGTGGCACAGATAGAAAAAAACTCCCCTTCTTGATTCTTGGCTGAGAATCTTTAGAACTGATGATTTTTCTCCCCATTGTAAAATGTCTTGCTACACAGGCTGATTGTTAGTGGACATCAAGCTGTGATTGCAAATTGCATTGGTAGATTGAAGGTTTTGTCAAAGAGGTTTGTCTTTGATTTGATCTAGGTAGATGCTTGGTTTGGCTGAGAAAGCCTGAAGACTTCTCCAAAGGGCTGGCCAGTTATGACAGTGTCTCTTAGGTCTCTATATAGATTAATTAATACTCTCCTTTCACCAAATTCAATGAATGTTTCAGTAATATCTTAACTGTGCCTTGTCAATCTCATCTTCCTTGATACTTGTATGTAATAAACCACATCTTAGTTCGCTGGGTAAATACTGGAAACAAGTTAATAAAAAATGGCCGGAGAAGTCATCTAGTTTACCTCTGTCATTTTACAGATGAACAAACAGACCCAGAGAAGGAAAATAATTTTTAATAGAGATAGAATTTGAACTCAGCTCTTTTGACTCCAACTCTTATCTTTTTTCACCATGCCACAGCAAGACAGAATGAGATTTTTCTTAATTTCTTTTCAATTCCATTTATATATTTTCTAACCCAGATTTTTGGAAGATGGCCAGGACTTCTAATAAGTTATTTAAGGAAATGCTGGTATTTGGCATATAGCTAATTCCTCAGCACTTTGAATTTATTTGCTTATTTATTCAATTTACTTGAAAGGCATATAGTCTTTCTGCTATTGTCAATTACCTTCCCACATTCTGCTAGTTAAGTTTTCACACATCATTATGTTGCCCAACTGTTCAACTAAGTGAATTCCTATACCATTTGGCTACAGAAGCCTTTCCATTATTAGAGTAATTGGACCTCAGTTTTGGCCTTTTGTGAGGCAGGATGAAGCAGAGTATTTTGTTGTACTTATAGGATAATAAATGACAGGTTTACAACTAGGAAGGATCTTATATATCATCTTGTCCAATTTCTTCATTTAACAAATCAAGAAACTGGAGCTAAAAGAGACATGAGATCACACCAGAAGCAAGTGTCAGAGCTAGGACTTGAATTTAGGTTTTTGTGACTCCAAATCCAGTATTTTTTCCTCTTCTCTCAGCTATATCCATAATTAAGTGTTCTACTTATTTTGATAATCCTGGAGGATCAAAAATAACAAGATGTTTATTGAGTAGGGAAGAGAAATGGCTAGACTTAACACTCTAAGAAGATCACTTTGACAGTTAAGTCAAAAAGAGCCTGGAATGGGGAAGAGATCTGCAGCAGGGAGATCAACTAGCAGGCTATTGACAATAGTCTACATTTGAAGTTGAGGACATATTCCAGGGTGGTGGCAGTGTAGAGGATGGGGAGGGGGACACATATGTGAGACATTATGGAGGTAAAATCAATAGGCGTTGGCCATGGATTAGATATGGGAAATAGGAGTGAGGAGTTGTGAGGATGATACCGAGGAGTTTGTGAGCCTGGGTGATTGGAAGAATGGTAGTAAACTCAATAGTAATATGGAAGTAAGGAAGAGAGGAGAATTTTGGCAGAAAGATAATTAGTTTGATTTTAACATCTAGAATTCAAGATGATTACAGAACACTTAGCTCAAGATTTCTAATAGGCAATTAGAAATGTGAGACTGGATCTCAGCAAACTTTAGGAATGAATAAGTAGATTTGGCAATCATCAGATAATAGAGATGATAATGAAATCCATGGGAGTTGATGAGATCACCAAATGAAATAGTATAGAGGGAATAGAGAAGAAAATGGTTAGTGGGTGTGCTCTGGATGAAGATCAAGCAAAGGAAACTGAAGTGGTCAGAATGATAGGAGTAGAACCAAGTAAAAGTAGTATTGAAAACCTAGAGGACAATGGGGTGAGTGAAAGTGTCAAAGGCTATAGGGAGAAGGATATGGATTGTGAAAAGGCCATTGGATTTGGCAATTAAGAAGAGATCATGAGTAACTTTGAAGAGATGAAGAGATACTGTGGGAACAATATGCTGGAGAAGACAAGACAAAATAGAATCACTTATACCTGCAGAGGGATTTACTGTGGCAAGAAGAAGGGCCACCTGATTATATGAGATGAATGAGGGAGGAAATAGTAGCAAAAGCCATTTGGGTGATGTGAGATGAAGGGGAGAAGAAAATAGGGACCTCTTGATGAATGTCCTCATTTTTTTAGTAAAAAACGAGATAAAGGTAGAGATAATGGTGGATGGAAGGGGAGCTATGAGAGGTTTGAAGAAGAATGAAAAAGTTTGGAAAAACTGCTGTGGCGAATGGGATAGAGAATCAACTATAGAGGAATAAAAGGGCTGCCTTGCCACAGTGAGGGCTGAATTATGTAACATAAATTTGTAGTGGATCCAGTCAACACAGATTAGTGCTCTTCCATAGCTTTGTTTAACAGTATATGTATAGGAGTAAAGGCAGCTGATCATGGGAGTGATTCAGGTTGAGGCTTAGCAGGGCAAATTGGGCTATGTGATAAGGGATAATAAGCAACTTAAGAGAAAAAGAGTGTAGAGTTGGACTGGTTTACCAAAAGGTAAATAAGAGAGGAGAGTGTACCTAGTGCAAAGGGAAAGAAATGAGGATCTGGGGCATTGGAGGGCAGTGTAGACAAAGAACAAACTGTAAGAGAGAAATTTAGGTATTTTATAGATATGTATTTAAAGTGTGAACACCAGGAATCAACAATTCAGGTTGATTCCGTAATTAAATCAGACCTAAGTCTGCATCGGGTTAAGGCACTTTATTTACAATCAGGAAGGTAAAGGTATAGGAATAAAGAAAAAAGGAGAGGCTAGTCCAGGCCTGTAGAGGCCTGGATGGAGAGAGAAGGTTAAAAGGCTAAATAAATGAAGCTGCAAGCCTCAAGGCCCAGCAACCAGATAGGCTGGTGCCTACTTAAGGCAGAGTTTGGAAGCAGCCTAGGTAGGCCAAGGAAGTCAGCCTAACTTACCCACGTGACCATTCTGAGTAGAAGCTACCTGAGGTCTCCTCCAAGATCTGTCAGCACCAAGTTCAAGGTGGGAACTGCCTCCACAGGACGTAACCAACATACTTAAAGAAATAGTGTCTTTCATCACTTCCCGTGGGTCCACCTCTAATTCAAATGGACAAATGGCAGTCTCTACACTGATTTTGGACTGCCCAAAGGGCAGTCCCTTGTTCTTGATTTGTTACTTATTGTCACATGTGGGTAACTCGTCTCCCCTCCCCACTAAGGGAGGTGGGAATGACCTCATCTCAGGTAGGTAGAGTTTTGACTATAGAATGGACTAGAGCTAATTTTATTTACACAAAACCATATCTAGATTGATTTATAAGTGAATTCTATTAAACATTCCAAGAAAAATAAACTCCAATAAGTTTTAGAAAGTGTTGCTTAGTATATAAAGAATTGCCTTTGAAGTCAAGAAAAGCTGAGTGCAAATGTTGCCTCTGAAATATACAGGGTAACTAACCATTGGTAGGTTAATTACCTCATAGGAACAAAGGCAGATCTTAAGTACTTAAAAATGCTTTTAAAAATTCATTTGTTCATTTAAAATGATACATTATGATCATCTTCAATTTATGCAGGGCTTATCGAGTAGTTTCAATATTAGGAAAATCATGACAGAACTATCCATATTAACAACAGCAAAAAAATAAAAACTGCATGATTGTATCAGTAGATGAGAAAAAGCTTTGATGAACTATAACATCCATATGTCTTGAAAACACTAAAAAGGATCAGAATAAAGAAACTTTCCTTAATATGGTAAACCATTTATTAATAAAATCAAGAACCTGCATTATCTGTAATGGAGAAATGGTAAAGACTTACAATAATATTAAGTATAAAGTAAGAATGCTCACTGTTACCACTATCATTTGACAAGAGTTCTAGAAATTCCCATTCTTTTGATAAGAAAAGATAAAGAAATTAAGGGGATAATCACAGCAAAGAAAAAACCACTTTTTAAAAACTTTTTGAAGATAATATGATTTACTTAGAAAGCCCATAAGACTTAACTCAAGAAATTAATTGAAATAATAAATAACTTCATGAAAGTAGTAGTATATAAATTAATCTACAAAAACCATCAGCCATTCTGTATTTTATCAACATGACTCAGGATGAGAAAGAAAAGAAATTCCATTAGAAGTGACTACATGATGGGTAAAATATCTGTAAATGTACCCAGCAAGATATATGAAGACTTGCATTAGTATAACTAGACAACATTATTTTCAGAAATAAAGTTAAAAAAGAAAGGGTGCCAAGATGACAGAGTAGCAAGAAGAAGTATAGCTGAGATATACCATGCAACTCTACCTTTTAGATCTCAAAAGATCTAGTAAATGTACGAGATCCAATCCTGATAGATAAATCCAAGGTAATAACCACAGTAAGTGATTTTTCAGCTCAGGGAGGCCTAGTAAGATATAGTAAGTCTGTGAATAATGGAGACCGGGTGTAGCCAAGAATGGCAATATAGAACATTCAAGTGATAGGTCAGGCTGTGTCCCAACAAAAAAAGAGGTCCTAAACCAATCAAATAGGAAGCCGAACTTGTGTAAAGTGGAGAAATAGGTGCCAAATGGTAGCTCTGTCATTCACTATTTAGTTTCAAATCACAGTTTTAGGACAGACTGAGGAGAGGGCACCAGCCAAGGGATTGCATTCCAGGGTAAGGTCTGGTATAGGAGCTCAGAATGTATCCTGAGCAAGAAGCAAATTCAGAAGTGAGTAGTCACTGTGTAGTTTTGCCCCAGAAGAGAATGAAATATCAGTTTCATTCTCCAGCTCAATGTTAAGCCCAAAGTGGAATACCAATGGAAGGAATCATAGACCAAGGGTGATTTCTGGAGTTCTCTCTGAAGCTATAGAACTTTTTCAGGTGGCTAATAGTAACTAATTCCCATAATAGTCTACCGGAACTTGAAAAATTGAAAGTCCACAGGTATGCTGCTCAGATTCAAATCCAAATAAAGAACTTGAACAGCACAGATCATAAAGAAGGAAATTTGACCTTCCCTGGGATAAAACTACTCTGAGAGCACCAAATAACTTCAGGTTCCTAGGTTGAGCTATGCTTGAGAGTCTGGAATAACACAACACATAACATGCCCAAGAAAGCAGCAATGGTTCCAGCCCTGACCTTCTCTGTGTAAGTATACAGAGACTAATCCTAACATTCAGGTTAAAGTCAGGAAATAAGTTGGAAGAAAAGGCATATAACAAAAGAACCCCATCATAAATAGTGCAATAGATAATCAAGACAGAAAGAAAGAAAAAGAGAATGGCTCCAAAATGTTACAAGAAATGCCACAGAGAATAACATAGCTTGGGCACAAACTCAACTAGAACTCATGGAAGAGATGGAGCAAGAGGTATTTTTTAAGAGTTTAAATGTAAATAGAAGAAAAGTTTGAGAGAGAAAAATTGGAAAATGAAAGAGGACTATCGAGCGAAATGGAGAGGAAGCCCAAAGTGGAATAAGAGGTACAAAACCTTACCCAAACAACGAACTCTTTCAAGATTGGTGTTGTTATTCAGGCATTTTCAGTTGTACCCACCTCTTTTTTGACCCCATTTGGTTTCGTTGGGTTTTTTTTGGCAAAGATAATTAAGTGGTTTGCCATTTCCTTCTCTAGTTCATTTTACAGATGAAGAAACTGATTAAATAGTTAAGGTGAAGAAATTGGTTAAGAAGAAATTTTATAGATGAAGAAACTGGTTAAGTGGTTAAGATGAAGAAATTGGTTAAGGGGTTAAGTGACTTTTCCAGGACCATACAGCTAGTATATGTCTAAAGTCAGATTTGATGAGTCTGTCTGCTTCCTGGCCTGGTACCTTATCAACCACATCACCCAGCTGCAGTCTAATCTGAAGAGTAGAATAAGTCAAAATGAAGTTTATAACTCTATGAGAAAACGAGAAATATTTAAAGAAAATCAAAAGACTGATAAAATAGAAGAAAATTCAATCTTACCTCATAGCAAAAATATTTGATCTAGAATCGAATCTGGACTTCCAGTTAAGATGGCGGCAGAGTAAGGAGCAACTGCTCGATCTCTCCTAACCAAAGCATACAGGACTCCTCAAGGGGACATAAAAAAGAATCCAGATGAACAAAGGAACCCCACAACAGGGCTCAGCATTGAAGGTACGGGGAATCAGGGCATGTCCACACTATAAAGGGGTGAAACAGCTCTCACTAAAACGCCAGAGGAAGAAGCCCCTCTACCCCCCCCACACACATACCACGCACAGCACCAAGGCCAACGCACAAGAGTGAAAACAGGATTGGGGCAACCAGTAAATCACTAGCAACCCCAGGGCTTGTACCTGAGAGCTGCAAGAGGTGGGACCCCAAGAGGCTGTGGGGCGCACACGGACTTTCCCAAGTATCCGTGCGGGTGAAGGCATTGCCCTAGGCACGGACAAAGATCTCTAACGCAGGGACTTTCCCAAGTTCTGCATGGGTGAAGGCATTGCCCTAGGCTCCAACAAAGATCTCGAAAGCAGGGACTTTCCCAAGCTTCTGCACAGGTGAAAACATTGCCCTAGGCATGGACAAAGATCTCCAGCGCAGGCTTGGACCTTAAGTGGGGACCCGGTGCAGACGGGAGCACGGCTGTGGAAGCAGCCCCTGAGACTGCTGAAGGAGCCTCGGGAAGAGGGGCAGACCAGGGACTACCAGGAGGCTTGACCCCAAGGACAAGGAGACCGTAGCCCTCGGGAGCTTAGAAAGCGCAGGCAGACCCTGAGTGTGAAGACAAAGCTGAAAAGGGGCGGGGCTAAAAATGGCAAGCCGAGAACCTCAGAAGAAAAAGATTATCAAGAAAAACTCTGGAACACTCGACAACTTTTACACAGAGAAAATTCAGTCAACAGAGGAGGATAAACAAGTATCCAAACCTTCCCAAAACAATGAAAACTGGTCACAAGCTATTGAAGAGTTCAAAAATGAGATGGTGAGGAAGGTGGAAGAGATCTGGCAAGAAAATAACAGCTTAAAAGGCAGAATTTCACAATTGGAAACTGAGGCAAGTCAACTGAAGACCAGAAATGACCAGATTGAAAAGGAAAACCAGTCCCTAAAGGATAGAATTGAGCAATTAGAAGCCAATGCTCTCTCAAGACAATAAGAACAAATAAAACAAAGTCAAAAGACTGATAAAATAGAAGGAAACATGAAATATCTCAATGAGAAAGTGACAGACCAAGAAAACCAGTGTAGAAGAGACAACTTGAGAATCATAGGTCTTCCAGAAAAAGCAGAAATTAATAGAAACTTGGACTCCATACTTAAAGAAATTATTCAGCAAAATTTCCCTGAAGTCCTACAACAAGAGGGCAATATAGACATTGAAAGGATTCATAGATCACCCTCTACACTGGACCCAGAAAAGTCAACACCTAGGAATATAACAGCCAAATTCAAGAGCTTTCAAGTAAAAGAAAAAATCTTACAAGAAGCCAGAAAGAGACAATTCAAATATCAAGGAGCACCAATCAGGATCACACAGGCTCTGGCAGCCTCCACGCTAAAAGACCGAAAGGCTTGGAATACGATATTCAGAAAGGCAAGAGGGCTGGGCCTTCAGCCACGGATCAACTACCCATCGAAACTGACTATATACTTCCAGGGGAAAGTATGGGCATTCAACAAAATTGAAGATTTCCAAGTTTTTGCACAAAAGACACCAGGACTAAATGGAAAGTTTAATACCCAACCACAAAAATCAAGAGAAACATGAAAAGGTAAATAAGAAACAGAGGGAAAAGAAAGAAAACTCATAATTTTTTAAATTTGACTCTTTAAGGGCTTAAATAAGATCTAATTATCTGTATTCCTATGTGGAGAAATGCTATGTATAATTCTCTGTAGTGAACTCTATTCACTATTATAATATTCACTATTATAGCAACCAGAAGAATAATTCATAGGGAGAGGATGGAATACCAAATGGTCTAAGATGACATGGGTGGGTGGGAAAGACGGGGTTGAATAGTAGGGAACACCAAGAGAAACTTGAGTGAATAAGAAAAATAGGATACTCTATTACACACAAAGAGGGCATGGGAAGAGGAGGGGACAAATACTATTATAAGAAAGAGAGGAAGAGAGCATTAAGAGGTAATATTTAAACCTTACTCTCAGTGTAATCAACCTGGAGAGGGAAGAGTAGCTATATTATCCATTGGGATAAAAAACTCTATCTAACCCTACTGAGAAAGTCAGAAGGGATAAACCAAAGGGAGCAGGGGAGTGGGGAGCTCAAAAAAGGGAGGGGAGAAGAAGGGGGAGGGAATTCATTAGGCCTTTAAAAAACAAAAAGAGGGAAATAACAAGAGAGGGGTCAGAAAGGGAAGTTAATCAAGGGAGGGGAGAAGGGATACTGGCTCAAAGCAAACCACTGGTTGAAAAGAAAATAGTGTAAGAAGAAGGGGAGAATACAAAAATGTCAGTGAATGCACAACTGATAATTGTAACTCTGAATGTAAATGGGATGAACTCTCTCATAAAACAGAAGCAAATAGCAGAGTGGATCAGAAACCAAAATCCTACCATATGTTGTCTACAAGAAACACATATGAGGCGGGTAGATATACACAAGTTTAAGGTTAAGGACTTGAGCAAAATCTTTTGGGCATCAAATGAGAAAAAGAAGGCAGGAGTGGCTATTATGATCTCTGACAAAGCCAAAGTAAAAATAGATATGATTAAAAAACACAGGGAAGATCATTACATCCTGATTAAAGGCAGTATAAACAATGAGGAAATAACACTGCTCAATATATATGCAACAAGTGGTATAGCATCCAAATTCATAAAGGAGAAACTGATAGAGCTCAAGAAGGAAATACATAGTAAAACCATACTAGTGGGAGATCTAAATATTCCTCTTTCAGATCTAGATAAATCAAATCAAAAAATAAATAAGAAAGAGGGAAGAGAGGTGAAGTCCTAGAAAAATTAGATTGAATTGATATGTGGAGAAAAATAAACAGGGACAAAAAGGAACACAACTTCTTTTCAGCTGCACAGGGTACATTCACAAAGATTGACCATGTTATAGGGCATAGAAATATTGCAAACAAATGTAAAAGAGCAGATATAATAAATGTAACCTTCTCAGATCATAATGCAATAAAAATAATAATTAATAAGGGCACTTGGACAGGCAAATCAAAAACCAATTGGAAATTAAACAATATGATTCTCCAAAACCAATTTGTCAAAGAAGAAATCATACAAACAATCACTAATTTCATGGAAGAGGATGACAATGATGAGACATCCTATCAAACTCTGTGGGATGCAGCCAAGGCAGTACTCAGGGGGAAATTTATATCCTTGAGTTATATTAACAAATTAAGGAGGGCAGAGATTAATGAATTGGGTATGCAACTCAAAAAATTAGAAAGCGAGCAAATTTAAACCCCCCAGATGAAAACTAAATTAGAAATACTAAAAATCAAGGGAGAAATTAATAAAATTGAAAGTAAAAGAACTATTGAATTAATAAATAAGACTAGAAGCTGGTATTTTGAAAAAACAGATAAAATAGACAAAGTACTGGTCAATCTAATAAGAAAAAGGAAAGAAGAAAACCAAATTGACAGTATTAAAGATGAAAAGGGAGACCTCACCTCTAATGAAGGGGAAATTAAGGCAATCATTAAGAACTATTTCGCCTAATTATATGGCAACAAATATAACAATTTAGGAGATATGGATGAATATTTACAAAAATATAAATTGCCTAGATTAACAGCACAAGAAATAGAATACCTAAATAATCCCATATCAGAAAAAGAAATTGAACAAGCCATCAAAGAACTCCCTAAGAAAAAATCATCAGGACCTGATGGATTCACAAGTGAATTCTATCAGACATTCAAAGGGCAACTAATCCCAATACTATACAAATTATTTGATATGATAAGCAAAGAAGGAGTCCTACCAAATTCCTTTTATGACACAAATATGGTACTGATTCCAAAGCCAGGGAGATCAAAAACAGAGAAAGAAAACTACAGACCAATCTCCCTAATGAACATAGATGCAAAAATCCTAAATAGAATACTAGCAAAGAGACTCCAGCAAGTGATCAAGAGGATCATCCACCATGATCAGGTAGGATTTATACCAGGAATGCAAGGATGGTTCAACATTAGGAAAACCATCCACATAATTGACCATATCAACAGTCTAACAAACAAAAATCACATGATTATCTCAATAGATGCTGAAAAAGCCTTTGACAAAATACAGCATCCATTCCTATTGAAAATACTGAAAAGTATAGGAATAGAAGGACCCTTCCTAAAAATAATAAACAGTATATACCTAAAACCATCAACAAGCATCATATGCAATGGGGATAAATTAGAAGCCTTCTAAATAAGATCAGGAGTGAAACAAGGATGCCCATTATCACCTCTATTATTCAACATAGTACTAGAAACAGTAGCAATAGCAATTAGAGAAGAAAAAGAAATTGAAGGTATCAAAATAGGCAATGAGGAGACTAAGCTATCACTCTTTGCAGATGATATGATGGTCTACTTAAAAAATCCTAGAGAATCAACTAAGAAGCTNAAAAGCAAATTGAAAAATGCCTTTCCTAAACATTAAGAGAAATAATAAGAAAGTCAGACTTCTGCCTTTATCATAGGATCAAAATCATATAAAAACAAATGAATTCTCGCCTTTGATAATGGTGGGAATATTTTACCACAAACATTTATGCAGTGTTGCCATAGGCTATTCAGATTTTGCTCTGGAATTTCAGTCCCTAAGGGACAAAATATGTCATCTTCACAGGAAGGACCAGGAATACTATTATGCTATAAGAAATGTGGTTTTAAAGAAACCTGAAAGACCTGTATGAAAGCAGAACAAGGAATAATGTTACAAAAATAACACTGTAAACACTAACAACTTAGAAAGTCCTAAGAATTCCAATTAACACAATTCACAATCATGACTCCTGAGGCCTGACAAAGCATACTACTACTTCTGACCAGAGAGGTGATGGACTCAAATTACAGAATAAAACATATGTTTTCTAAAAAAAAACCAAAAAAAAAAAAAACAACAACAAAAAAAAACAATATGGTACTGGCTAAGAGATAGAAGGGAGGATCAGTGGAATAGACTTGGGGTAAGTGACATCAGCAAGACTGTGTATGATAAACCCAAAAAGCCCAACTTTTGGGACATGAATCCACTATTTGACAAAAACTGCTGGGAAATTTGGAAAACAATATGGGAGAGATTAGGTTTAGATCAACATCTCACACCCTACACCAAGATAAATTCAGAATGGGTGAATGACTTGAATATAAAGAGGGAAACTATAAATAAGTTAAGTGAACACAAAATAGTATACCTGTCAGATCTCTGGGAAAGGAAAGATTTTAAAATCAAGTAAGAGTTAGAGAAAATTACAAAATGTAAATTAAATGGTTTTGATTATATTAAGCTAAAAAGCTTTTGTACAAACAAAAACAATGTAGTCAAAATCAGAAGGGAAACAACAAATTGGGAAAAAATCTTTATAACGAAAAACTCTGACAGGGGTCTAATTACTCAAATATACAAGGAGTTAAATCAATTGTATAAAAAAATCAAGCCATTCCCCAATTTAAAAATGGGCAAGAGACATGAATAGGCAATTTTCAGGTAAAGAAATCAAAATATCAATAAGCACATTAGAAAGTTTTCTAAATCTCTAATAATTAGAGAAATGCAAATCAAAACAACTCTGAGGTATTACCTCACACCTAGCAGACTGGCTAAAGTGAAAGAAGGAGAGAGTAATGAATGCTGGAGGGGATGTGGCAAAATTGGGACATTAATGCATTGCTGGTGGAGTTGTGAACTGATCCAACCATTCTGGCTGGCAATTTGGAACTATGCTCAAAGGGCTATAAAAGACTGCCTGCCCTTTGATCCAGCCATACCATTGTTGGGTTTGTACCCCAAAGAGATAATAGATAAACAGACTTGCACGAAAATTTTTATAGCTGAGCTTTTTGTGGTGGCAAAGAACTGGAAAATGAGGGTATGTCCTTCAATTGGGGAATGGCTGAACAAATTGTGGTATATGCTGGTGATGGAATACTGTTGTGCTTAAAGGAATAATAAACTGGAGGAATTCCATGTGAATTGGAAAGACTTCCAGGAACTGATGCAGAGCGAAAGGAGCAGAGCCAGAAGAACACTGTACTGATACACTGTGGTAAAATCGAATGTAATGGACTTCTATACCAGCAGAAATGCAATGATACAAGACAGCTTTGAGGGATTTATGGTAAAGATGCTACCCACATTCAGAGGAAGATCTGCAGGAGAGGAAACATAGAAGATAAACAATTGCTTGAACACATGGGTTGAGGCGGACATGATTGGGTATGTGGACTAGAAACAACCACACCAATGCAACTAACAACAATTCGGAAATAGGCCCTGAACAAGGACACATGTTACAACCAGTGTAAATGTGCATCAGCCATGGGTGGAGGGCCAGCGGGGGTGGGGGATGAAGGGGAAAGTAGGGGCATGAATCATGTAACCATGTTGAAAATGAATATTAATAAATGTTTAAAAAAATATTTGATCTAAAAAGTACCTGAAAGCCATGACTAAAAAAAGAGTCACTATATTTCAAGAAATCATTAAAGAAAACATCCCATATCAATAAGCACATGAGAAAGTGTTCTAAATCTCTAATAATTAGAGAAATGCAAATCAAAACACCTCTGAGGTATTACTTCACACCTAGCAGATTGGCTAAAATGAAAGAAGGGGAGAATAATGAATGCTGGAGGGGATGTGGCAAAACTGGGACATTAATGCATTGCTGGTGGAGTTGTGAAGTGATCCAACCATTCTGGTTGGCAATTTGGAACTATGCTCAAAGGGTTATAAAAAAATGCCTGCCCTTTGATCCAGCCATACCATTGTTGGGTTTGTACCCCAAAGAAATCATAAATAAACAGACTTGTACTAAAATATTTATAGCTGTGCTTTTTGTGGTGGCAAAAAAACTGGAAAATGAGAGTATGTCCTTCAATTGGGGAAAGGCTGAACAAATTGTGGTATATGCTGGTGATGGAATACTATTGTGCTCAAAGGAATAATAAACTGGAGGAATTCCATGTGAACTGGAAAGACCTCCAGGAACTGATGCAGAGCAAAAGATGCAGAGCCAGAAGAACACTGTACACAGAGACCAATACACTGTGGTAAAATCGAATGTAATGGACTTCTGTACTAGCGGCAATGCAATGACACAGGACAATTCTGAGAGATTTATGGAAAAGAACACTACCCACATTCAGAGGAAGAACTACAGGAGTGGAAACAGAAGAAAAACAACTGCTTGGACACATGGGTTGAGGTGGACATGATTGGGGATGTAGACTCGAAACTACCACACCAATGCAACTATCAACAATTTGGAAATAGGTCTTGATCAATGACACACGTTAAAACCAGTGGAAATGTGCATCAGCCATGGTACGGGGGGGTGGGGGGGTTGAAGGGGAAAGTAAGAGCATGAATTATGTAACCATCTTAATTTTTCTAAAAAATAAATACTAATAAATGTTTAAAAAAACAATACAATGGAAAAAAGACCTAGCTAATATTCAACCTTCTTTAAAAAAAAAAAGAAAGAAAATTATGTTATATAAATGTGATCAAAGACTATTGAGCTGTAAGAAATAATGAAATAATGGTTTCAGAAAAACCTGGGAACTATGAACTGATGCACAGTGAAGTGAACAGATCAAGGAAAACAATAACAATAATATGGTTTTGTTTTTGTTGAGTACTCTCTTACTAATTATGACCTCATTTTTTTTATTGGCAAAGATACTAGAGTGGTTTGCCATTTCTTTTCCAGCTAATTTTACAGATGAGAAACTAAGGTAAGTAGGGTTAAGTGATTTGCAGGGTCACACAACTTGGTAGTATCTGAGGCTAGATTTGAATTAGGGAAGATGAGTCTTCCCGACTCCAGGTACAGTTCTATATCTATTGTGCAAACAAGCTGCCCAACAATATGGTAAAAAAAAACAACTTTGAATGACTTAAGATCTCTCTAAAAAACCAACTACATTCCAAGAGGATTCAAAATCAAATACACTACCCAATAGAGAGGTGATAGACTTATAGTGCCAATTGAGACATATTTTGCATGGATAGTGTGGCAATTTGTTTTATTTGATTATACATCTTTGCAATAGGACTTTTTTATTCTTAATAAAAATGGCATTAGAAGAGAGAAAGGATAAACTTTTGTTGATGGAAAAAGTAGTTAAAAATAAAAGGAGAGATAAATAAAAATAATTGGAGAGAAATTATGCTAACAACAAAATACCAATACTATACCAATTAATTTATAGTTTTAGTAATAGTAGTCAAACAAACAAAATTTACTATAAATAAGTAGACAAAATAACACCAGGATTCATGGAGATGAATGTTAAGAAGGTCAATAATTTCAAGAGATATAAAAGTAGGAAAGAAGCATGCTTAATGGTAGCACATTTCAAACTGTACACTTCAAAACAGTGATCTTCAAAACTATTTGATATTGGTAAAGACAAATGAAACTAGGGAAAAAAATCTGTTAGCTAATTTGACAAAAAGGGGAAACTTCAATGATCAAAAATAAAATGAAAAAGGAGAATTCATATTTCATATTAACTCTTTTGACCCAGATTCATGAGATCAATACAATGGAAGACTAGGTACTTTCAGATAAGCCAACTTCTCAAATATTTTCAGAATAAAAATTATATTTAAATGATAAAGCAATTTCGGCTGTTTACACAATCTAAAACCCTAAGAACTAAAGAGGTAACAAGCCTATGAACTAAGACATAAGGCTAATCCTTAAAATAGCCAGTTAACACCTTCTCCCTCATGGGCCATCATATTGTATAAAGTGAGTTATTGGCTTGCATAAGAACTTGACTCCTCCTAGTGTTGTCAAAAACCAAAAAAACTTGCAGACTAGAATGGCAGTAGTCTGTGCTGCAACAGAGAATTGAGGAGCAGAGGGAGTTTGGACAACATTTCAGCATGTGTGTGGTACTCTACTAGGTAATCAGAAAATGGAACTAGCCCCTATTTATGAATAAGTTTGTCCTCCAAAAAATCAACTGGGGCAGAGATGGAAGCTGGCAAAAAACCAGTTCTCCAGTATGGAGGTAGACTGCATAGCTTTAAGGTCTAGCCACTTGAGAATACTACTATCAAGGTGAGAGAGTAAGAAAATATGCATAAAATTTCAATAGAAAGAAAATTTAAACACCTTGAGCATAAGCAGAAAAACCAACAGGGGAGTTATTAATAACAGAAGGAAATATTGCCGATCAGTAAAATGAGTCCAGATATCTATGAATAAGCATTGTAAGACAAAGTAAAATGAATCAACACTGGATGAGGAAAAAAGGACCAGTATATTCTCAAGACAGCATGAAAGAAAAACAGGGTGTTTCCTGAAAGGTTTAAAAAAGAAAGAAGAATTACGAGAGCAAAATTTATGGACTGTACAGCAGAAATAATTGATAGAATAGGAAAACTTGAATCCACCATGGAAAATCTCACCAAAAAAAGAAGCAAGTAATTGGTAAATACCTGAAAGTAAAGGGCAATCTGGAAGAAAAAAGAAAAAAGCAATGATGTCAAAAGAAAACATGATTTCTATGTAAACATAACACATTAATATATTGACCTTAAATATAGGAGGTATAGAGATAACTCTATGGATTATAGGATTCTCAGAAGAACATGACAAGTCAAAAGGCGCCAATACTATAATTTAATAAATAATATTAAAAAAACTTCCTAGATCTTCTGACCATAGACAAAGTATCAATGGAAAGGATTAGCAGACCACCCCCAGAAAAAAAATCCCAAACAACAAGTTTATACTCCAAAGTCCAAGAAACATAGTGGATAAATTTAAAAATTCCAGAAACATACAAGAAATTCTTCAAATGACTAGAGGAAATACTTACAAATATAGAAGGAAAAATGAATAACATAAGACAATTTTATACTCACCAGAAAATGAAGGAGGATATAGAATAATGTGTTCTGAAGAATGAGGGTTCAAGATGCAACCCTAGCTACAAATATAAGCCTAATCATAAATGAAAAAAAAAACAGATACTCAATAAAAGAGAGGCATTTGAAGTATTCTTCAAATACATAGAAAAATATATTTTAAAAAGTGACCTGTGAACAAAATTTTTTCACAAACACCAGAGAGAACAGAATTATAAGAAAGTTAAACAATAATCAAGGAGGTATATTACTCCAGATAAAAAGGAAAAAATAAACTAAAAGAAAAAGACACCTAAGGCATTAACAACAAATAAAAAATAAAAAGAGTGACCAGTAAAAGATGCCTTTCTACAAATATACAAGGAGACACGAATGAAAGCTGAAGTGAAATAGAAAACCTGATGGTAGATTAATAGGTTAGAAATATCATGAACTAAAACTCTAAAAAGGCAGATAGATGGTTCAGTGGGTAAAGTGCTGAGCCTAGAGTCAGGAAGACCTGAATGCTAATTCGAATGTAGACACTTAATAGCTGTGTCATTTTGGGCAAGTAATTTAACCTCTGTTAGCCTTAATCCACTGGAGACGGAAATGGCAAACTTCTAATACCTTTGCCAAGACCTTCACCAGGTCAAGAGTCAGACACAACTGAACAACAATGACAAACATCCTCTACATACCCAGACTACAAATGAAGTTTTTTGTTTGTTTGTTTTGTTGTAGTATGGGAGTAAATTGTGGATTGAAGAGTTCATATAGAGGAAAGTGAAGGACAGAGGGATGTATATCCTTAATCAAGTCAAAGGTTAACAATGAAGGGAAAATAATCCTTGCAGTCTACTGAGAAGGGTAGCTAGGTAGCACAGTGGATAAATTGCTAGGCCTAGAGTCAGGACTCATCTTCCTGAGTTCAAATCTGACCTCAGATAATTACTAGCTGTGTATGAACGTGGGCAAGTCATTTAACCTTGTTTGCCTAGGTTTCTTCATCTGTAAAATGAAGTAGAGAAGATAATGGCAAGTAACTTCAATATCTTTGCCAAGAAAACTCGAAATGAGGTCAGACACGAGTGAAAAACAACTGAACAACAGTCTTTTGAGAAGAGATTACAACAGAATGGGTAAGGAGGCAAAGGGCATGATTCAAAAATGGATAGAGAAATTTTGTCTTACTGGTGGGAAGGAATTGTCCCCTGAGATTTTTACTGTAGAGGAAGACAGATATTCTAAGATGGGAGATGGGGGCATTATAATGAGCTTTTAGATAACTGGATTAAAGAGAATACTCAAATTACCCCAGGAGAATGGCTTCTAGGGGAAACTGACACTCAGAAAGTTGGGGGAGTATGGAGAGATTTCATGGTAAATTGTGAAAAATGACCATAAAGAAGAGAAAAGGTAGTAACAAACTGCACAATCACATTAGAAAATTCTTACCAAAGAGAAATGCTACCATTTATTCTATCTTGTAGTAACTGGTATTTCTAAGTATGGCACAACATAAAAAAGGGGGATATCTGTATAAACAAAACCAATGCATCTAAGATTAGAAGGGAAACAATAAATAGGGGAAAAAATTTTATAGCAATTGTCTCTGACAAAATTTCTCAAATATATAGAGAATTGAGGCAAATTTATAAGAATACAAAGCATTCCACAATTGATAATGATCAAAGGATATGAACAGGCAGTTCTCAGAGGAAGAAATTAAAACTATCTATAACCATATGAGGAAATGCTCCAAATCACTATTAATTAAAGAAATGCAAATTAAAAAACTCTGAGATACCTCACATCTATCAGAGTGGCAAATATGATCAAAAAGGAAAATAATAAAAGTTGGAAGACATGTGGGAAAATTGGGACACTAATGTATGGTTGGTAGAACTGTGAACTGATACAATCATTCTGGAGAGCAATATGGAACCACATCCAAAAAGCCATAAAGCTATGCATATCATACCCTTTAATCCACAAGTAAGTCTGTATCCCAAAGGACCCATTTGTATAAAAATATTTATAGTAGCTCTTTTTGTGCTGACAAAGAATTAGAAACTGAGGGGATGTCCATCAATAGGGGAATGGCATGACAAGTTGTATTTTATGATTGTAATAGAATACTGTGCTATAAGAAATAATTGAGAAGGATGATTTCAGAAAAACCTGGAAAGACCTACATAAACTGATGCAAAGTGAAGTAAGCAGAACCAGGAGAAGGCTATACATAGTAATAGTAATATCATATGTAGTGCAAATAGGGTGCACTATGACTTAGCTATTCTCAGCAATACAGTGATCTAAGACAATCCTCAAAGATTCATGATGAAAAACACTTTCTGCCTCCAGAGAAAGAACTGATGGAATCGGAATGCAAAACAAGACATACACTATTTCACTTTATTTCTTAATTTTTATTTTGTTTGTTCCAAATCTCTTTCACAAAATGACTAATATGGAAAGATGTTTTATACTATCACGTATGTAAAATGTGTATTAGATTGCTTGCCATCTCAGGGAGAGGGGAGGGCAGGAAGGGAAGGTGATAAAAATTTGGCTCAAATTAAAAAAAAAGGTAAAAAATTGTGTTTCTTTTGTGAGAAAAAATAGAATATTATTAAATAAATACAATAATAAAAAAACAGCTATGCATACCCTTTGACCCAGTAACACTATTATTGGGCCTGTATCCCAAAGAGATCAGAGATAATGGAAAAAATAAGGGGAAAGGACCTACTTGTACAAAAATACTTTTAGCAACTCTTTTTGTAGTGGCAAAGAATTGGAAACTGAAGGAGTGACCATCAACTGAGGAATGGCTAAACAAGTTGTGGTATATGGTTGTAAAAGAAAACTATTATGTCATATGAAATGATGAACAGGATGAGTTCAGAAAAACCTAGAAAGACTTAAATGAAATGATGCAAAGTGAGAACCAGGAAAACAGTGTATACAGTAACAGATATAAGATGATCAAGTGTGAAGGATCAAATTATTGTTAGCAAAACAAGATTCTAAGATAACTCATGATAAAAAAACATTATCCATAACCAAGGAAGGAACTGTTAGAGTTTGATTGCAGATCAAAGCACACCACCCTTCATTTTATTTCCTACATAGGTTTTTATTGTATATGTGATAGGTGTCTTCAGTCATGACATGGGAAATAAGGAAATACGTATTGCATGAAAGCACTGGCATAACTTATATTAGACTATTTAGAGCCTAGGGGAGGGGATGGAGGGAAGGAGGGAGAGAATTGGAATTGCAAAATGCCAGAAAACAATGTCAAAAATTGTTTACACATATATTTGAAAAAGATTAAATTAAAAACAATTAAAAGAAAGAAAAAGGGGAATAGGGGCAAGATCTATGAAACAATAACATTGAAACTTTTTAGAAGGGAGGATTCAAAATAGGTAGCTGAGAAGTTACACAAGGAATATAGAGAGTAAAGAAGGAATAAATAAGTATAAATACTATGAATGAAAGTCAGCAATACAAGATAAATGAAAAGAAAGAGAGAAAGAAAGCTTTTTAGAAAAAGGCCCATAAAATGAAATGTAAAAAAAAAAAAAAACTAAAAACAAACAAACAAAAAACAAAACAAAACAAAAAGGAATTTAGAGGGGAGGAAAGAAAGGGGGATTTTACTTGATTATTAGCTGAATCAAAAAGAAGGAAGAATTAGGTAAAAGGAAGAAAGAAAAAGGAACTAATAAGTTAATCAAAATTAGGTAAAAAGGTTAGGGATTAAGGAGAAGAGATCCAGCAGGAATAAGTTTATCTTAAAGGAGAATAAGCTAAAATAACTGAAGAGACAAGCACTGTCTTTACAGAGGAAGAGGGATAAATATTCTAATTCAGGGGAAAAAAGAGAGACACATGGAAATATATTTTCAGATACAGTCAATGTGTTGATTTTTTTTTTCTGAATCAAAGAATATGAGGGTAGAAGTCATCTAGGTCAACCCACACATAAAAGGATTTCCCACTATAATATATACCTGACAAATGATCCTCTAGCCTCCTCTGAAGATTTTCAGTAAGGGGGAATCCATCACCTCTCAAGGAAAGCCATTCCACTTTTGAACAGTTCTAATTATTAGGAAGTTTTTCCTGACAGGAAGCCTAAATCAGCCCTTTTTGATAACTCCACCCATTTAGTCCCAGCCTCTGGGACTAAACAGAATGCTGAATCCTTCCTTGTGATAGGCTTTCAAATACTTGAACTTAGCTATCATGTCATTCCAGAATATTCTCATCTCCAGGATAAATATGTCTAATACCTTTAACTAATTTTTATGCCATTATCTCAAGTCCTGGCTTCCCTTCTCTATACACACTATAGCTTATCAATATGTTTTTTTAATTGCAGGATCAAAAATTGAACTTGGTAAGGTCTGACAAGGGCAGAGAGTACAAATGCAGAGAGTGATAAGGGCAGTGGGATTGGCATATCCCCATTCTTGTAAACTATGCCTCATCAAATACAGCACAAGTTTGCATTAGCTTTTTTTGGCTGACACACATATGACTGACAATATTAAGTTTAAAATCCATTAAAATTCCCAGATCCTCTTGAGAACAGCTCACCCAACTTATTTGCAAATACTCAATTTGTGAAGCTGATTTTTTTGTGCCCAAATTAAAAACTTTCCATTAATCCCTATTGAATTTCATCTTATTGGACTTAGTTCAATGTTCTGCTCTGTCAAGATTCTTTTGTGTCCTGTCATCCAGTATTGTTGGCTATCTCTCTCAGTTTTATGTCACCTGAAAATCTGAGAAGTATGATGGCTATACCTTTAATCAAGCCATTAATAAAAAAATGTGTTGTTGCATAAGGCCAAGTACAAATAACTGCAATATTGCACTGGAGATCTCTTGCTATATATTAAACCATCAACAATTACAATTTTTTGTTTAGTCATTTTTCAGTCATGTCCAACTCTTCATGGTCCCACTTGGGGTTTTCTTGGCAAAGGCAGTAGAGTGGATTGCCATTTCTTTCTCTGGCTCATTTTACAGAGGAGGAAACTAAAGTAAACAGGATTAAAAAACTTGTCCATGGTGACACACCTACTATGTGTCTGAGGTCACATTTGAACTCAGATTTTCCTGACTCCAGGCCCAGAGTTCTATCCTCTATACCATCTACCTGCCCCAATTACACTTTAGTATTTAACTATTTAACCAGTTCTGAATTCACCTAATTGTATTATCATTTCATCCATATCGCTCCATTTTCTGCACAAAAGTAGTATAAGATAATAAATCAAAAGTTTTACTTAATCTAGACCATCTCTATCTAGAGCATTCTACTCATTGATTAGTTGAGCAATCCTTTCAAAAAAGGAAATTAGCTTAGTCTGTCCTGGCTTGTTCTTGAGGAAGCTGTGCTTGCCCTTTATAATCACGGCATCTCTTTCTAGGTATTTTGTAAACACCTCTTTAATGATCCTTTCTAGAATTTCCCCTCATTTTTTTAAACAGAGGATTTGCCCTGTATTAACCTCCCCTCCTGTTTTCTATAACCTTTTACATATAATTGACAGTGGCTCACCAATCACATCTGCTAAGTTTTGTCAGGATCTGAAGGATGCAATTCATCTGGGTCAGGTAACCAAACTTATCACAGACAGTGAGACATTCCTTTCCTGTCTCCTTACTTGGGTATCAACTCTCTGTCAGTCATTTTGTTCTATTATGTCCATTGTAAGATTATTATAGAGAGGGGGCAGCTGGGAGGTCTTAGGTTCAAATCTGGCCTCAGACACTTCCTAGCTGTGTGACCTTGGGCAAGTCACTTAACCCTAACTGCCTAGTCCTTACCACTCTTCTGCCTTGGAACCAATATAGTATTGATTCTAAGGCAGAAGGTATAGGTTTACAAAAAAAGATTATTACACAGAAAACAGAACAAAGCAAGAGTTGGTAAGTTCTGACTTCTCAATGTTATCAGTTATGATCACATCTGTCCCTTTTTGAAAAACCTCCTTTTTCTAAACTAAAAAAAGCCCACTTTTGTTGTGCTTTGCTTCCCTCTCCAGCCTCAGATCATTCTTAGCTTTAATATTCTCAACACCATTTTATATGACTGCTCCACATTGTTATATCTATCTTTTTCTGCAGGGACTTGTTTTGATGTTCTATATAATATATATGTATACATACATACATACATATAAATACATGGATACATACATATAAACACATATGTAAGTATATTCACAAATACACCCATACACAAACATATTACATATGTTGGTTGTTGAATTCCCTACGTTTCCACTTTGGTTTCTTCAGACAAACACTCCTCATTGGAATTGTTTCCTTTTGTGTCTTCAGAAATTTCATTCTTGAACAGCTTTTATCCCTCATGACTTAACTTCCCCTGAAGCATTTTAGTCCATGGCATGTGACCTATCTTTCCTCTAGATTTTCTAAAACCAAGAGTGCATATGACTATATATAGTTTTCCTCTCCTTTATTGTAATCTCTAGGATGGAGTAGTAACTTCTCCTAAAGGTTGATATTTCCACCTCAGCAACCAGTTTTCCCTCATGTTAAGGATAATCAGATTCAGAGCAGAATTTCTCTTTATTGGTTCATCTCCGTTTTGAAGTTTGAAATTATCACAAACACAAAGAAATAATTTCTTTTGGGAGAGACACAGAGAGAGAGAAAGAGAGTGAGACAGAGAGAGACACACACAGATATGCAGAGAGACACAGAGAGAGACACACACACAGGGAGAGAGAGACAGACAGACAGACAGAGAATTCTTAAAAAAGTCTATATAATTGAAGTTCCCTATCTCTACTCTATAATGTCTCCATTATAGTAATTTTATTATAAATAAGGCATTAAGTCCTGCAGAGGATACATGACTTGTTGAAGGTCAGAAAGGCAATTAGTGGTAGAACCATGATTCAAACTTAGGTCCTCTAACTCCAAATCCAGTTTTCTTTCTACTGTACCACTCTATGGAGAAGAACCCAGGTCCCAATGACTCTTAGTTTACTGATCTTTCCACTATACTACCAGGCCATCTGTTGTAACATAATAGTTTATCAGTTATCCATCTTAATATAATGCTTTAAAGTTTGAGATTGGTTCTATTGGCATTATCTCTATTTTACAGATGAGGAAACTGAGGCTGAGAGAGGTTTAATGCTTGTCCAAGGCCATATAACTACTAAATATCAGGGGATTAGAATGTAAGTTTTCTTGAATGTGTCCACTATGCCACTATGTCTAGCCACTGTGCCAAAGTACAAGTATAATACCTGCATGATTGCTATTAGGTGTAGGATTAGATAAATATGCTGTTGTGAAAAATATTTGAAACAGGAATATAGTGGAAAATATATTTCAACCAAGCTGGCTTTGATTTTGATTTATAATAGGAATTTTGGGGGGCAGCTGGGTAGCTCAGTGGAGTGAGAGTCAGGCCTGGAGACAGGAGGTCCTAGGTTCAAACCCGGCCTCAGCCACTTCCCAGCTATGTGACCCTGGGCAAGTCACTTGACCCCCATTGCCCACCCTTACCACTCTTCCACCTATGAGACAATACATCGAAGTACAAGGGTTTAAAAAAAAAAGGTTTATAATAGGAATTTTGTTTTGAGGAGACATCAATATTATCTCAACAAAGTGACATGGGGATGGACAGAGAGCATCACAAGTTAACCCAAGAAGGCTTTTTCTGAGCACATCCCCATCTCCTCCTCCACACCATGTCCTTTCCTTCTCCTTCCCTCTCCACACTTCTCCTGAGGAGCAAATCGTTCAGCTCATTTCAGACTGATAACACAGTTTGCTTCACCAATAGACTTTCCAATTGTAAGTGAAATCAATTCAATTGGGTATTTTGCTCAGTTGAGACTCTGCAGGCAGCAGCCACTTTTGCCATTCATCTCTGCTTCATTGTGCAATACCAACCAAACGCCTAGGAGCCAGCCTGGGATGGCTGCCCTGCAGCCTTGCCATAGAAAATTGGGTTTCCTTCCTCCCAAATGGCCCCTTACCCTCTTTACCTCTGGCTTTTCCCTGAAATTTTTTTTTCTCCTGAATGATTCCCCTTCCCTCAAGGACTCTTACAAATACTCACTCTCTGTTTCCTCTTTCTCCCACTAAACTCAGACACACCCAGCAATACTAGGAGCCCCTCAGAGAGAAGGGGGGCCCACAGGATGTAAATTGCTAATCCACAGAGGGTGTGGATTGGTCTCCAGCTGCTTGGAAATAAAAAATTCATTAAACTGCACTGGCTCCAAAGTTGGAAGGTCTCCTCTTGCCCTGGAGCTGTCTCAGGAGAATCTGCTGAGGCAGACCTGAACTCTAGGGGGAGAGAGAAAAAGAAGGAAACTTGCTGTGTTCTTTTGGCACCCCTGTGCTTCTGAGACCCAGAGCTCCATGTGGCCATCTCTTTCTGTGAGACACCTGCTGACTAATCAGGTCAATGGTTAGTTAGTGCTAGGACTCAAGCAGCTGGGTAGGCTGGTTACAAGGTGATAGAAGTACTCAGTGGTGATGAGAACAGCCTTTCTAGTCTTCTCAGAGATTCATGTGCCCACTAAAAGAGGGAAAACTAATCATTTTTTCTGGTTTTGGAGACTGGTGGTGAGAGTAGTACATTGTGCCCAATGACCTAACACCATAGGAGTTGACCCACCATATTTAGGGGAAGTCTCCGGCTGACCTGGACTTTGGGTGCCTGAAACAGATGGACTATGATATCGAGGAAATCAGAGCAGAAGGTAAAAGGGGAAGCCAGAAAACAAAATATCATGGGAAACCAATATCCATGCTGGACAGCTATCTCAGCATGTAGTTCTACCCACAGATGCAAAACACCAAAGCAGCTGGTTAGGATGTTAATGGAAGAATGAACTGTTGCATTAACTACCTAGTAGGGTCATAATGAGGAAAATGCTTTTTGAACCTTAAAGCCCTATGTAAATGGAAATGATTATTATTACCACCTCTATTGAAGCCTGCTTTTAATGTGTCAAGGCTGTGAACTGGTAAGCACTGGTAGGCCCTACCAAACTAAGGAAGTTCTAGGTATGGGAGCAACCAGAGACTATTTGTTGATTCATTATCTGATTACACCTCTGGCTAGGAGCAAAGAGGCTCATCAAGCTGTTTTACGTAGAGTAATACATTTTTTAATCTAGAGGAGTTGCAATCTGGGTCAATAGAAGGAGTACTCATACCTCTAAAATAATGTATTGAATAATAATAGTGATGATTATTCATTATAATAATCTATTATATTAGTGGGAATAGGCTACAGATAACAAAAGAATTACACTAGAGAAAGTGTATAAGAAAGTACATAGGATTCATGAGGGAACTAGATGGACAGAAAAAAGGTGATAGGTTGGTCACATAATAAGAATGAAGGATAGGGGGCACCTAAGTGGCTCAGTGGATAGAGAGTCAGGCCAGGATACTGGAGGTCCTGGGTTCAAATCTGATCTTAGACACTGGGCAAGTAACTTAACCCCAATTGCCTAGCCTCTTACTGCTCTTTTGCTTTGGAACTGATATTTAGTATTGATTCTGAGGCAGAAGATAAGGGTATAACAATAAAGAATGAGGGATAAACAACAGACAGTACTCTTGCTCTGTTATAAGTGCCATGTTAAGAGAATGCAAAGACCCCAGTATATATTGAGTTTTCCTCCTTCTAGTCCCTAGGACAAACTCACAGGAGGATGCCATGCTGGATGACAGCATGGAAAGGCATGGATGAGTTGTGACTGCATGACTAGAGAGACTGTCCTCATCAATACAATCTTAGATCACCTGCAGTATGATATATTGTGGCACTGACAGTGCAGAGGCAAGGTCAGAAAGATAGACCCAGAGCCATAAGGATGAATGCCTAAAAGAAGACACAGCATAGGAGCTCTGGAGGTTTTGCCAAACCAGGTGGGTACCATGTGAGTCCAAAAGGCATGAGTACAAAATGTGGACATGGCACCCAGCTGCATGGTAACTGATGCTTGAGCAGGGCAGGTGCAAGGCAGCCAACAAATCATCCAGGGAGCATGATGGTGTGTGGTAAGCTAATGAATGTATAAAAGGGAGAAATGGACTACACATCACCTCAACCTTCTTCATCCCACCAATCCTTTGTCTGCCTCCTACACACAAACACACACCCTACAGTAGGAGCAGGTAATGCTTTTAAAAAGGAGAATTGGACATCTGTTATATTAGCTCTCCCCAATCCAGCTAAGGGAGCTGAGCCAGCCCTCCTGCCTTGCATGGTTTTTTCTATAGACACATTTCCTCTAGGAGTGGTGATTCAGCACAGGTGTGTCCCAAATTTATAGACCATGCCACCTCTGCAACACTGTTTTCATTTGGTGAACAATATAAGAAACCTCTCAAGGCAGAGAATCTATTCTTGAGCTGGGAGGCACAGAGGGAGCAACATACTCCAGGTAGTGGAAGTGAAAGTACACAATAGGCACCTACATACCATATCTTTAATTTTCCATCCTCTCTTTAATTTCATGCATGCACACTTAGATTCTGATGAATTATTTCTCCCAGGGTCTGCTTGTAATTATCTAACCCTATAATTGAGACACTTGGGGGGTGGGAGGGATGACTAACATTTGGAAGGAAAGGTTGGGGTGGGTCCTGAATATTAACTGACTGAAATAATAATTAAGTTTTTAAACCCTTACCTTCTGTTTTATAATTGATACTAAATATCAGTTCCAATGCAGGAGATCAATAAAGGCTAGGCAATTAAAGTAACTTGTCTAGGGTCACACAGTTAGGAGATGTCTGCCACCAGATTTGCCAGGACTTCCCATCTCTAAGCCTGAATCTCTATCTACTGAGCCATCTAGCTGCTCCTTCAAAAGTTAAAATCTAGCAGTTACAGCTACTTTCCATGAACAATGTTAATACTGACATTCTATGGCTTTCATATTATGGCTTCCATCAACTTTTCCAGTATTATTACATATTTCTATGCTTCCTATACTCCCAGTTCCAATCAAATTGGTCTATTACCTATTCTCCAGACATCCACCTCCACTTTCTCTTTGTATAGATCAGTGATTCCCAAAGTGGGCACTACCACCCCCTGGTGGGTGCTGCAGCGATCCAGGGAAGCGATGATGGCCACAGGCGCATTTATCTTTCCTATTAATTGCTATTAAAAATTTTTTTAAATTTATTTCCAGGGGGCTAAGTAATATTTTTTTCTGGAAAGGGAGCAGTAAGCCAAAAAAGTTTGGGAACCACTGGATAAATGATGCCTGTAATGAGTGCATTCCATAGTCTCATCTCAGAGAATCTCCAGTTTCTCTCAGAATTCAGTTCAGGTTACCTCTGAGAGATCAACTGATCTCCATAGTTGTTAGTCATTTTTCTCTTTGGAAATTACTTTGCATTATGCATACTGTGTTTTGATTTATCTATGTTTATGTTGTATCTGTATGTATATTGTCTCATCCATGAGAGCAGAGACTGTTCTGTTGTTGTCTTTGTATCTCCAGTGCCTAGTACAATACCTTGGTTGGAGTGGACACTGTTTTTTGAATTGAATGCTGGTATTTCAAAAGAGAGGGGTATTCTGTTTCCTCTTGGCCAAATTTCCTCTGACCAAATATTTGAGTACCTCTTAGCCAAAGATACAAAAGTTTTAGGCTACAAGCTCAGTATTAGAACTCAGTATTACTATTTAGTGCTGTATCCCAAAGAGATCAAAGAAAAAGGAAAAAGATCTATGTGTATAAAAATATGTATAGTAGATATTTTTGTGGTAGCAAAGAATTGGAAAAATAGAGGGGCTGCCCATCAATTGGAGGACAAGTTGTGGTATATGATTGCAAAAGAGTAAGAAATTATGAGCATGATGATTATCTACTATAAAAATACAGTGATCCAGGACAATTCTGAAGGACTCATGATAAGAAACACTATCTACTTCAAGAGAGAAAACTGATGAACTCTGAGTGCAAATCAAAGTATAATTTTAATTTTTTTTGCTTTTTTTGCAATATGGTTAATAAGGAAATACGTTCTGCTTCATTTTGCATGCTTAATTGACATTATATTGCTTGCCTTCTCAATAGATAGGGGGGGACTAGAGGGTAGTTGTTGAAGATTAAGGTTGCTATGGCACTTTCTTAAAATAAGGTAACAATGAAGTTTCCACTTGGACACTTAACAACCAATGTAGGGTTATTAATTAGCCTAATTTCAATATTGTTGTGTCTCAGGGTATAAGGAGGCCAAGAAGAAGGAGGGAGATGGGGGAATGTCCAGGCAATGGAGCAGTTAGAATACACAACATTTAATGGTTAAGTTCACTTGGGTGAGGTCTGTGGTGCCCCAAAACAATTATAATAGTAACAAAGATTACTGAACACAGATAACCATGAAAGACAAAATAATAAATGAAAAAAGTTTTAAATACTGTTAGAGTTACCAAAATGTGACACAGAGATACAATGTGAGCACATGCTGTTAGAAAAATGGTGCCAATAGATTTGTTTGACACAGGTTTGCCACAAATTGTGGCAATTTGTAAAAAATGCTATATCTCCAAAGCTCAATAAAGTGAACTGCATTAAAATGAGGTGTGCCTATAGTGGTATATCTGGGTCAAAATTGTGTGCATAGTTTTATAACTCTTTGAAGCATAGTTCAAAAATTGCTATCTCTTAAATGGTTGGATCAATTCAAAGTAGTTCAATAGTGTGCCTGTTTTCCCTCAGTCCTTCCAACATTTGTTGTTTTTTTTGTTTTGTCCTCTTTGCCAGTCTGACAGGTATGAGGAAAAATATAAGGGAAGCTTTAATTTGCATTTCTCTAATTATTTGTGATAGAGCATTTTTTATAATGATGTTGATAGCTTCTATCTTCCTTTGAAAACTGCCTGTTAATATCCTTTGACTATTTATCTAATATTAATTAATATTTAATGTCAATCAGGTTTACATGCTTTACAAATTCTATAAATAATTATTATCTATGGATTTTAATTACACTGGTTGGATTTAACTTATTGAATGCTAGGGAGTATTTTCATACTTAGTTCCCTGACATGCCACAAGTTAACCTTCAGCCCACTTCCCTGTATTAAGAGCCAAAAGAGAGTGTTTCACTATGGATCATTGCGAAAATTATCATATGACTCAATCCTAAGAAAATCTGAAATCAAGTCATGGAGATCCTTACAAGCCATAAACAAAACTAAACTTTGAGTGATCCTAAGGACAGATGCTGAGGTTAGAGCTTTGTGAGAGGAAATTGATTGGCTATAAGAAGGATGGTGGTTGGGAAAGTGAGAAGGATTAACAGACCTAAGTTCTAGTTTTAGATCTGTTACTGACTTCTCTTTGGCTTTGGCCAAATAACTTCCATTTTTTGAGTCTCAGGTTTTCCTTTATGTAAAAAGAGATTGGATATTAGAGGGGAAGGAAGAAAGTATGGAATTTTTAAGTCTGAGTGACTGGGAAACTGACAATGTCATTAACAAAAATAGGCAAATTCTGAAAAATGTAGGTTTAGAAAAAAATATAGGTGGTTTGAGAAATAAACCAGAATACACAAAGTTAAACCAGTGAGTTAGTATAATATATTTCCATAGTTCCTAGCTGAATTTCTAGCCTTTGTGCAAAATAGATGCTTAAATAAATGTTGAATGACTGCCATGAAATCAAAGTTCTGGACTTTTTGATATTGGCTCCACTAATTCAAATCAATTCAACAAATTCCATGTACAAGGTACTAATTAGAATGCAAAGATAATAAAGCTAAGATTCCTACCCTCCAGGAATTTATGGTCTAGTAAAATAGATATGACAAGTACACAAATATATATATATGTATATATATATATATATATATATATATATATATATATATATATATATATAGAGAGAGAGAGAGAGAGAGAGAGAGAGAGAGAGAGAGAGAGAGAGAGAGAGATGTACTCAGGGAAAATGGGGAATAGACACCTTTCCTGTATCCTTGGCTAATGAGCCAATTATTTCCCCATTTCAAGGTAAAAAGTGGGTAGCTACTCTTACAGAAAAGAAACCTACCATCCTTGCTAGCACTAAAACCAATTGCTGACCGACTGCAAATGAAGACAAGTAAGCCCCAAAGCCCTAGGAATTCTAGTGTTTCCCTAGATTATCAGTCCTACTACCAGCTTGGGCCTCAACAGTCATCATTAGGAAAACAAAGCTTTTGGAGATATGACCTTTCAACTGCTTCTGCAGATGCTACAGTTTATCATCCCCCCAACTCCAAAATTAAGTAATTTGCTCAGGGTCACAAAGCCAGCACGTATAAAATATAGGACTCAAAAATATAAATATACACCCTAAGGGGCAGAATAATCCTTAGTTGAGCAATTGTAAAAATTAATAGACATTTTTTAGTATAATGACAAATCAGTTTCAATAAAAATAATGTTTACTTAGTGAAAATTAAAAAAAAGTAAAAAAGTCTGAGATTACAGTCCACTATATCTAGTTTTGTGGTTCACAAATACCATCATAGATAGAAAAGAAAGATCAGGATATTTATATTCTACAAATGCTTTAGATGTAGAATATGAAACTTAATAAATTAAAATACCATCTTAAGAATATACATTTTGAATATGATGGCAAGACAGATAATTTTCCAGAGAAAGAAAAATGCTTTTAATAAGCTAAAAATAGACAAGCTTTTAAAAAAATTATGTCTGATAAGCAATAGGATTATTGGTATTACAAACAGTTACTTAAAGAATTTCTAAGTATAAAAAGCTGTATTCCAAAGAGAAATATTGGTGAATCTTTTGTTATAGGTGAAAATAATGCTTGACAAATTATATGCAAACCACTATCAAATGATTTCACTTGTATATAATATGATAGGACAGAGAACTGTTCCTCTACGATCTGCAGATTTTGTGATCAATTATTTGTGAATCTAAAGTCTTTCTATTTTTTACTGCTAGTGGATGAAACTACCAAACTACCAACATAAAGATGCTCATTTGACTAGAAATGTGCATATTGCCAAAACTGGTTTGGGGGATGATTTGTTACTTTATAAACCTAAAAATGGTAATGACAAATCAAGATGCATTTTACATATAACTGACAGAATTTTAAAAATAAAAATGATATATTGGATTTTGAAATGACACTATTCAAGGGATGTTATAACAATATACAGTTCCATGAAAATTAGTTTAAAAGGAGCCCCTTCATATACACTGCATACATGGCATGTTTTGCAGATTTTCATCTGTGTTGAAAACTATGAATAAAATACATATAATTTTTTCAAATTGTTTGTTAAAATGTCAGTCAACTTTACTTTTAAAAGTCCGCATAGAAACTGTTGATGTATTCTTTCTCATGCTAAAGTAATTTAAAGGATATTTGAAATAAAAGAAAAAATTGCCATTCTTTTTTGTGATAATAATAAAAGATGAAGGAAATTAATTTCAAAACAAAAAAATTCTTCCTGAAACTTGTCTACATATTTTTGAAAAACCAAGGACTCTGAGTCAATGCAAAGTCTTCCATTCCATACTTATATCCAGAAGGATAAATTAAATGCATTCATGAAAAAGTTAGAACTATGGATAATAAATTTGCTAAATAATATTGTTATATGTTTCCCATTTTTAAATATCTCTGCTCTGCAAACTAAGTAGACAAAAAGTAAAGTGATTATTAATCACTTGACTGGTCTATAGAAGCAACTTTCATTTTATTTTAAATCCTTAGATATTACCAAATGTGAATAAAGAACCTATTTGCCATGGAAAAATATGATAAATTTTATATTATTATATATGAACAAGATTGGTTAATACACTTGTCTTGTGATAGTGCCATAGTACTCCCTCTGAAGCTTTTCTCTAACTCTCTATCTATACTCATAACATGAGCACAGTAATATAACATGAGCATTCAACCATGCAAAAGTTATCCCAAAACAACTGGTCTGATTTATAAAGGACAAACACTAGAAAATTGTCTAAATACAATTTGAAAACAAACAGAAGAAAATAGTTTTTCTCTATTGGATTCCAGCAAAACTAGCCTATTAAAGATGAAAGATACTTAGATGGAGAGTCTCTCTAGAATGCCCATGTACTGGGTACACAAATATATCCTGAAGAAGCCCCCCCAGAGTATTATCTACCCTCTATGCTACTTTTGAAATTGTATTCACAAACTGGGTACTCAGGTCAGGAGGAAAGCAGCCCTGAAAAGGGTGAGACTATAGCATGCCCAGTGGCCATACCCCAGTAAAACATCCTGGCAAGTGGGTTATACCAGGTTAAGTGGAAACCCATCAGGGAGTTAGAGGGGCACCTACCCCAGTCATGTGAAGACTTCTCCCATTGGAAGGGGTGGAAGCAAGCACTGTGGAATGCTTACAAGGTGGTCAGACAAGCTATTGCCAGACATAATGACTTTTTGTCTTGCCCCTGCATTTTGATGACTCTGGAAGAGAGAAGACTGAGGCCCACAATTTGGTGCAATTCTGTCTCATTTACATCCAATTTATGGAATCAAAAGATGTCACCAGTGCTGTCATTGAGTATAAATGATAACAACCAACCCCCCCAGTTCAAGGTATTCTTCAGGTCCTTACTCCTAAAGCCTGCAACAGTATACTTATCTTTAATAGTTAGCTAGCAGATATGATTAGCTTGAAGCAAAGTTGCTTAACTGAGAGAGCAATATATGAACAATATATCCCTCAAATACGGTGTCAGTGGGAAGAGTGCACACACACACTTTGACTGTTTTAGTAGAAAAGCACACAATTAGGAAACATATGGAAAACAATAGCATTAATATAGTGCTTTAAAATTTGCAACGTGCTTAACATGTAATTCATTTGCCAAGGCAACTCATACTTCTGGCACTGAAGAACCTGATGTCTATTTTCTTTTAGTTTTCCTTACACTGTTCCCCAGGCAAGCAATGCTGTTGGTCTGAGTCCAGAGAGGAAAAGGTGACTTACCCCAGGTCACACATAGCTACAGATCAAATTCTATTCAACTAACTCTAAGTGCATCTCTCTTTCCATCCTAACAGGGCAGTCTTCTTTAAACAATAACAATTTTTAAAATGAAGAAATGGATTATTTATCAATGTAATGGGGACCAATAGCAAGTGTGTATATGACTGGGAATGGGGTTGGGAAAGTAGGCCTAGAGAAGGTGATACACTATTATATTCTCAGTTCTCTCCCACTAATTCAGATAGCACCATAAGGAGTTCAGAGAAGGGAGAGAGTACAGTTAAAAGAGTTAAGTATTTGAAAATAAGCAGAGAAGAATGCTTTTGGGAGGTAAAATAAAGGTTTAGAGGAAAGGCAGGATCATGATATACCTATTTTATTCTTTTCTTTTCAATTCTCCTCACTTATAGCACCCTCACCTTCCAGGTCCCCACAGAATCTGGCACAATGCCCTTGCACAAAAGGAGGTGTTAAGTAAATATCTATTGATTGATTCTTCCAACTTATTATTTTCAGTTATTAATCTTAGTTTAGCTCTTCCAAGATACACCTCAATATTCCCCTTTCCTGACCAGCTACTGCTGTCCATCTAATGCAAATTTACATAAACATTAGCTTAAGCAGCACATAATTATGTAGGCAAACCTGCCACAGAGAATCATGTAATGCATAATAAATCAAATTCGGCAAGGATTCATGGCTCTGACCTTACCCCAGTATTCATATTTGGGAGAATTTAAGGCAACATTTTCCCTACTCGCTGCATTCATACTTTAAGAGTTGTCCATAAGATAATCACACCTAGAACTATGGGGTAGAGAATAGAATCTAGAAATGAAAAAAAGCACTATTGAACCTTAAGAGAGTAGATTGGAAGTTCTTTAGGATGATTTTCAAGGTCCTGGGCAAGAAGTCATTCTTTGAAGAAGGGATAGTTCAATTATAAAGTGGTAAGAAAGTAATCAGGAGCTGAGATGTGTTTTTAGTAAACTTGTCTAGGAACAGTCATGTACCACTGAATCTGAGTACAAAAGAAGGATGTGTCATTACAAGACACAGAAGGAGACCTTTATCCTGGGGCTGAGTGTTTATGCAGAGGCAATTAAGCTGTCAAATGGCCAAGACGGCTGGTGGAGAAGAAAAACTGTGCCTTGAACTTACTCCTTGATGCATTGTGGGAAGAAGGTGGAGTAGGGCATGAAACTTTCCTGCCCTCCTAAATACTCCCAACAAACTTAACAAAAATAACTCCACAGTATTGAAGCTAAAAGTGGCTAAAACATACAAGAGTTCAGAGTGAAACTGAATAGCCTAGGAAAATTGGGGAAGAAAGTTTCTGACTTCCCTGGCCTTTGTCCCACAGCTGTAGGTCCTGGGGATAGGAAAAGAGCAGAGTAGAATCAACAAGATAATACCTGAGGGCAAGATTGGTAACCTCACCTTGTTTGCTGATCCTGGAAGCCTAAATCCCCAAGAAGGATACCACTGGAATCCTCAGGTAGAGGGTCCTGGGAGCAGCTGTGTCTGTCAAGGTCTTGGTTACAGAGACACCAGCTGGCCCACAGCTAGGGACTGAAGGAGTGGGTCTCCATGGAATTTTTGGACATTGGGCCCTGAGGGCAGAAGTTCAAGCCTTGCTGCTAGTGAAAGAGGGACTTTGGAGGCCTAAGGAAAGCTGGCTGGACCCCTGCTATGTCCCAGGCTTCAGCAGTAGGAAAGGAAGAGCAAGGAAGGAGAGCACTCTGCTGAGTGTGATTACTGAGGGCTTAGGGCCCCATCATTTGTGTTCAATCCCAGGAGAGTGGAGTCCCTGCTTGCTGCCAAAGAGGGAGGCAGACTGACTGCATGTAATAGTAGTGGAAGAATTGCCCACGGCTCTGGTTGGGATATCTGAGATCAGTCATAGACTGGGGCTTGAGCAAGGGACTCAGGATTACATCAGATCCTAAAGCAGTGATTCCCAAAGTGGGCACCACCACCCCATGGTGGGTGCTGCAGCGATCCAGGAGGGTGGTGATGGCCACAGGTGCATTTGGGGGTGGTGAATAACTGTAAGGGGGTGGTGATAGTATGTGACAGGGGGCACTAAGTAATATATTTTCTGGAAAGGGGGCGGTAGGCCAAAAAAAGTTTGGTAACCACTGTCCTAGAGTATCGAAACTAAAAAAACTAACTAGGACCCAGGTTAAAGCAAATACAAAAAAATCCTGAAACCTAAGGTAACATACCACAAAACAATAGGAATGCTGAGAGTCCAATAAAAAGCTAATAATTATATCTATTGGCCTGGCCACAAAAATTAAAAAAAAAAAAGATCAAAGGAGAAAGAATCCAACTATTGATAGCTATTATGGGAACAGAGAAGACCTCAGCTCAAACTTCAGAGGACAGGTGAAGTAAAGTAAAGGACAGTGAAGTGAAAATACCTACTTCAAAAACAGGAAAGAAAGTGGCTTCAAGCTCAAAAAGAGTTTGTGAAAGAGTTTTAAAAGACCTCAAAAATCAGATAAGAGAGGTGAAGGAAAAATTAGTAAAATAAAATAATAGCAATAAAAAAAATCAAGAAAATTATGGAAGAAACATCACCAAATGGAAAAAGAGATCCAGAAAATCACAGAATAAAATAATGTATTGACAACTAGAATTGGAAAAGGGGAAACTAACAATTTCCTAAGACAATAAGAAACAATAAAGCAAAAATCAAAAGAATGAAATATAGGAGAGAATATGAAACATCTTATCATAAAAACAACTGACAAGGAAAACAGATAAAGGAGAGACAATATAAGAATAACTGGACTCCCAGAAAGTTACAATTTACAAAAGAGTTAAGACACCATATTCCAAGAAATCATTAAGGAAAACTTCCCAGAAATTCTGGAGGGATATGGTGGAAAGAAAGGGATAAATAGTGAGGAGAAACAGAGTAGATGGAAATGCATAGCTAGTAACTCTGACACTGAATGTAATGCAATGAATTCACCTATGAGAAGAAAATAGATAGCAGAAAGGAATGAAAAAAAGTGGTGTTTTTTATAAAACACACTGAAAATGAGACACATGTAAAGTGTAGGTATGGGGCTGGAACAGAAGATAATATACCTCAGCTGCTCCAGAGAAGGGTGGGGTAGCAGTTATGATCTCTATAAGAGAAGCAGATGATGACTGTTGGGTTTTAGATTTGGACCTTGGTGAGATCACACTCAATAGGAACAGCTATGATTTTAACCCTTTTTGCCTCCACAGAGCTAAAATGGTGAAAGGCAGGGAGGATTATGCTCCCCCTCAACTTTTAGTGAGGGAGTTTATATATTTGTTTTCTCTTCATTTTTTGAAGTAAAATTCTTTTGTAAAAATTATTCTGTTAAGTAGTAAAATGGAAGTGAAGTGCAGGGGAATTCTAAAATTGGAGTAACACAATCAAATGGGGCTTGAGTCAGTGGCATAAACCAGACACTCCCAAACTCCTTTCCTTGATAAAATGATAGCTAGGAAGACAAGAGTGTTACTTGTTCTCTATTTTCTTCCTTAAGAAGAAAGTGTTTTGTGTGTGTGTGTGTGTGTGTGTGTGTGTGTGTGTGTGTGTGTGTGTGTATAAAAACAAGGAATTTATTGTGTAATATATATGTAATGGAACAACTTAAAGGTCCAACATATCTACAACACTGACTTTTCACAAACATCTAGCTTGTGACAGTCTCCGCAAATTAAAAAAATTCCCGTGGGAATGCAGATTATAACAGAAAGTATACTACAATAAAGTTTCTTGCCTGGTATACAGACATAACTGATGAAAGAGAGAGGACACCATCTACTTGGAATGGCTTGCCGTTTTCTTCCTGGCCCAATTGAGGTTTCCTTAGTTCAAAAAGGTTTGGATTTAGCTGCCCGTTGAGGTTGCACTGTTTGTACTACTAGTGTAGGCAAAAGGGCTGGTTTCTCCCACATCATTGGACGCTTTGCAGGCTGGTGTGGTGCATATCCTAGGAGACCAGGTCTCTTAGAGGGTACTACTAGAAGGGGAGGAGGTTTACCCTTGGGCCCGGAATGTCTTGGCATTGGAAGGAGTCCTCCAAGCCTATCACCTAATAAAGGAGGCTTAACTGGAGGAAGGAGAGGCTGACCCTGGAAGGGGTTGGAAGAAGAGGAGGTGGTTTGCCCATAGTAAGAGATCTTGGCATCAAATTAGCTTCAATCAAAGCATTTACAACTGCAGTTGAAGTATCTGGTGTCTCAACAAAACCTTCCAATTCCTCTTTCCTGGTCTTCAGGTAGTCACAGATGGTGTCTAACTCCTCCTGATACAAATGTTTTCCCTCACTTAGTAGGAAAAGGAGATGTTTGATGCCTAGAGGCACAGAGTAGTTTTCGCAGAGGTCCCGTTCTAAGTAGTCATCTACCAGATCAGCTGATTTTTGTGAAATTCCAGCAGCTTCTTGTTGTTCCCCCTCAGCCAAAATAGTCCCAAATTCCTTAGCTACTAGAGCCAATGCATCCTGCAGGGGCATATGGCGATGTATTGTGATAGACTTGTGAAGTGAAATTACAGTGCAAGAGGAGAGCGCTACGTTAGACTGTTCGACAAGAATCCAAAAAGGAGAACCATCATTTTTAACTTCTCAGAGTGCATAGGTGAGACTTGCCTCTGACGTCAGATATATCATTTCCACCACAAGGCCATGGTCTTGCAAATGGTGACCTATGCTTACTGCATAGTCCCTTTGGTCTTTGTTGATTGAAACAATGGTGCAATCTGAAGGCCTTTCTTTATCATATTCACTTTGTATCTCTTGGTAAAAATGAGCTTTTCTTTTAGATGGTCCTTACTGTGATCATCATCTTTATGAGAATATTGGTATCTTTCATAGTTATCTTCACTTCCTTTAGAATAATCATACTCTTTCCACAGTAATTCTTCAAAGTTACTTTTAGTGTCTTCACTTTCCTTTATGGGATCATCTCCAGGAGAAATGATCAGATGAGGTTTACAAGGATTTATGCTTTTATCTGGAGCACATCTTTGAGTTTGTCCTCTGTTAACCTTGACCCACAAAGACATTTTAAAATCCAGAGCCTGGAAGTGGCACTGTCCGACATCAAAGTCCAAGCGCCCCTCAGCGCTGGCCTCCACTCACACCCAGCAGCCTCAGCTGCGTCCAGGCCCCAACGCATCTCCCGCCTCCACCCCCCACCCCCTGAAAGTGTTTCTTTTAATGCCAGGTTTTGTGGTATACCTTGTTGGACCTGTGAAGTATGGAACCTGTATTCCTTGATCCCCATGACCACTTCCAGATTCTCCCTCTTCTTCTATCACTCAGTAACCTTTCCTTTTCTGAGAATTATTCAATTTATATTTACTAACCAATCAAGATTCTGGTAGTTGTTATTTACTGACCTCTAAGACACTTTCCTCCATCAATGAGTTCACTGTCTGGCTGAAAGTCTTTCTCTCAGCCATGATTCCTGCTATCATACTGGGGAACTTGAAACTACATGTTTCAATACTCTGTTAAACTTCCTAAACTCTGATTTCCTTAAGTTTACTTATTTCCCATGACTCATCAACCCAACTTTAGCTATAAACAGAGATGGTCACACCCTTGATTGTCCATAAATATAATGCTTTCATGTTCATGAACTCTGAAATTAACTGATCATAATTTCCATCCTTCCTCTCCCTCTGTCTCACAACCAAAAATCATGTTCTTCAACTTCCCTGTGACCTCCAATCCCTTCATCTTCTAGTTCTTTCCCAGACAGTCTGTTTTTACTAGATATACTCTCCTCTCTTCCTTATCTTGAACCCTGAGTGAATCATTTCAGCTTTAAACTGCCTCCATTTCATGAATCTCTTACGCCCTTTTCCTATTATATATTAATAATAGGAATAAAAGAAGACAAGATTATGGCAAGCCTCAATTACTATCGCTGCACTACATTCAGTTTTACTGATGAATGAAACTAGAAAAATCATTATATGATGCTTATGGGGTCTACATATATATGAAAATATATAATGTAAAATATTATATAAAATCTCAACTAATCCTTCACTTCATCAAGGTGATCCTTTTTCCTGAGTTCAAACATGGACTCTGACTTTACTAGCTATGTGACCCTGGACAAGTCACTTAACCCTGTTTGCCTCAGTTTTCTTATCTGTCAAATGAGTTGGAGAAGGAAATGACAAACCACTAAAATATATTTGCCAAGAAAAACCCAAATAAGATCATGAAGAGTCAGACACAACCGAAACAACTAAATAACAACAACAATTTGACTCACTATTCTACTTATCATAGTGCTTTTTCCAAACCTTTGAAAAAGTAATGAGAATGTTAAAGCAAAGGCTTTGAAAGAGAAATGACTGCTTAGTACTCAAAGTACAAAATACTATCCAAGTATGAGCCACCCCCAAAATTAGAATTTACCAGACGATTCCATGAGACAATAAGAAGTATTAAAACAAAGTCAAAAGACTTGAAACAAATAGAAGAAAGTATAAGGCCTCTCATATCAGAAAAACAAGTCATGGAGAAATAATCTAAGAATCACTGGATTACACAGAAGCCTTAAATGAAAAAAATGATATAATATTATAAGAATCGTGAATGAAAATTCAATAAATTAGTAGAAGAGAAAAAAGTGATGGTAGAAGGAGGACACAAGCATCCAAAATGAAAAGTCCCCCAAAAGTCATAAGCAAAATCAAGAAATTCCAGATTAAGAGAAATACTGAGAACAAAACTAAAAAACAGTCAGGATTATACCAGACTTGGGAAATACTCTAATAAGAGAAGAGCATTACATCTGATATCTCAAAAGACAAGTGATATTGGTATAAAACCAAGAATAATTTACCCACAAAAGTATAACTCTACCAGAGGAAAAACAGACCTTTATTGAAACTGGACTTTTACACATCTTTGATGAAAAGACCAGAGCTGAGTAAAAACACTGAAATGCAAACACTGAAGTCAAGAGAAAAATAAATTGGTAAATATGTTTGAAAAATTGGAAGGAACTATATAATGATCAAGTGCATGTATTCTAATACAGGGAAAAGAAACAAGTATCTCCTTATGTCATCAAGTGTCATGGGAGGAATTAACTAAAACATAAGGCATTTGACTGATTTTGTTATGCTTTGAGGATTTTAAAAAAAGGGAGAAGAGGGAGGGAAAAGGGAATATAGTAGAAAAGAGAAATGAGGGCAAGTACCACTTGAGCCTCACCTTCATCTGAATATATCAAATAAGAATAGAACATTTACACTCAGGTGCAGCTAAATCAATTCTTAGAGGAAAATTTATGTCTTTCAACAAATTTTTTTTAAAGCAGAAAGAAGAGATCAACGAATCAAAATTGCAACCTACAATGAACCTAGAAAATGAACCACTTTAAAAAGCCCTGATATCAGAAATTTTGAAAATCAAAGAGATGAACAATATTGAAAGTAAAAATCCATTGAATTGATAAATAAAATCAATTGATTTTTAAAAATACACTAAAATGTCACCACCTAATTTGATTTTTAAAAGGGAGGAAAGTAAATTACCTGTATCAAAAATTAAAAAGGAGAATTCACAGCAAATAAAAAATAAAGGAAATAATTAGAAATTATTTCATATAACTTCATGCCAATAAAACTGAACATTAAATAAATGATGAAATGTTTCTTAAAAATATGAATGCCCAGATTATCAGAGAAAAATATAAAACTTCAAATGAATTAATCTCAGAGAAGGAAATTGAGCTAGTCATAATAAAGTACCAAGGAGTAAAAACAGAAAACAAGTTGGATTTACAAACATTCAAAGAAAAATTAATTAGAATGTTATACAAATTGCTTATAGAAATAAGAATAGATGGGATCTTATCAAACTCCTCCTATGATACAAATATGGTCTATACACCTAAATCTGGGAAAAACAAAACGGATATAAAATATATACCAATATCCCTAATAAACATAAATACAAAAATGTTAAATAAAATATTAAGGGAGAAGCTATAAAATATGTATTAAAATTACATACTATTAGTAGGATTTATAACAGAAGTGAGTTGGTCAGTGTTAGGAAAACTATAAACTAAGTTGACTATGTTAATAACAAAAATAAGAAGCAATTGTATAATTATAACAGTGGTTTCAGAAAAAAAAGCAAGTCAAAATTTAATACTCATTTCTGTTAAAAAAAAAAAAAAAGAAAAAGACTATAAAGTGCAAGAATGGACCTTTTCTTAAAATGGTAAGTAGTATCTAATTAAAACCAAGAGTCAGAATAATATGTAATCATCATCAATTAGAGACCTATCCAATGAAATGAGGGATAAAAAGAATATCCATGATTAACACTATTATTTGTTATAGAAATAGTAATGCTATATAGAACAATCAGAAAGTTTAAAGAAATTGGGAGAAAAATCAAAGGTAAAGAGAAAATAAATTTTTGCAGATGATATGACTATTTACTTAGATTACCCTTAAGAGTAAACTAAAATTAATTGAAAACATTAATAACTTTAGCAAAGTTTTAGGGTATAAAATAAATTTACATAAATCATCAATATATCTATTTTTTGTCAACCAAACATAGTGGGAAGAGATAAAAAGAGAAACTCCACTTTTTAAATATAATAGTAGAGTTTTAAAAATGTCTGAGACTCTACCCAGCAGAACACATACAGGTACTATCTGGATATAACTACGAAACAAGTGTTTACAGAAAATATTCAGATCTATGTAAGTAGATATTTGTTAATCGCTTTAGTAGGTTAAGCAAATATAATAAAAACAAAATGCTACCTCAATAAGTATACTCATTCAGTGTAATAATAATTAAACTACCAGAGGATTATTTTATAGAGCTAAAAAATAAAAACAGAATTCATTCACTGGATCAGATTAGGTACACAGCATAAGAAGAAACAGGAATCCTATTAGCTTAGTTTTCAAAATAACCCAAAGACTCTGCTTACTGGTGTAAGGAATCATTACTCCACAAAAATCACTATTCAAGTAGTCAACAAAATTTGTTAGGAAAATTAGAAAGTAGTCCAGCAGAAATTAACTATAAATTAACACCTCATACAATATGGCAAGATGAGCTCCAAATGGATATACCAGAGATATAAATGAATATTTTGTAAACAAATTAGAGGAGCAAGGAAGAATTTATCTTTTGGATCTAGGAATAGGGAAAGAGTTCATACAAAATATCATAGGAGAAAAAATGGATAATTTTGATCACATAAAAATTTAAAAAGTGACCAATTCCTGAGTTTTCTATCTCTGAGAGGTAATCTAGCATTTTGAAAAAAAATTACACCAGAAATTACGAGATCTAGGTTGGAATTTAGGTTCTACAACTTACTAGGCTTGTGACTTCTAGAAAATCATTTTACTAAGCCTCAGTTTATAACACATCTTAAAATGTTTTTATGAATGGAATAAAATATGTAAAATGTTTTGAAATCTTAAAATGCCACACAAATATCCGATGTTATTATATTCCTTATTCCTTACTTACTTCACAGCTGCCTTCTTAAAAAAATAAGAACCAATTTGGGCTTATCTATATCTACCTGAATCTATATGTATATCTATGAGAAGCTATGAGTTATAATGTATCGAAAGAGGATCAACCTTGTAATCAGAAGACTTGGGTCCAAATAATTTTTTTAAAAAACCATCAATATTAAGTATTGGTTCCAAGGCAGAAAAGTTGTTAAGAGCTAGACAACTGGAGGTAAGAAACTTGTCTAGGATCTCACAGCTAGGAAGTATCTGGGGTCATATTTGAACCCAGGACTTTCTACCTCTAAGCCTGGCTCTATCACTGGACCACCTAGCTGCCCCTTGGGTTCAGGTCTTGTCATGTGACCATAGGCAAATCATTTAATCTCTTGGTTTATCGGGCAATCCATTAAAACTAATACAAATGAATAATTATCTTTCTGAAGATGAGGAAATTTATGCCCTGGGATTTTACTTTTGTTGTTGTTGTTCAGTTGCTTTCAATTATGTCTAATCCTCTGTGACCCCATTTGGGGTTTTCTTGGTAGTGATACTGGAGGGGTTTGTCATTTTCTTCTCCAGCTCATCATCTAGCTCCAGATGAGGAAACTGAGGCATATGGGTTTATTACTTGTCCAAGGTCACACAGGTAGTGTATGGGGCCAGGTAGATAAGTTTCTAGGTCCAGTTCTCTGTGCTGCCTAGCTGCCCCTAAGGATTTTAGCACATTTATTTAAAGCATAGATCTGGACACCACCCCCAACCCCCTACCACACACACAATATGTATATAGTGTGTGTATATATACACACATATCTATACATAAAAATATGTATAAGTGTACCCATATACAGAGATGTGCATATATATGTGTATATATTATATATGCACATATACACATTACATATAAACACAAATATATTTATGTATGTACATCTCGATAGACAGACAGATAGATAAGATATAGATGTTTGGTTCAGACCTGCCTGCCACTTCAATATATAATTCAAACACATATACAGACCATGGGTAAATTTCTACCTGCAGTTCTAGCCCCAGATGCAACTTATATTTTCTCCTGAACAATAATAAAACTGTGCAAAATATTATGACAAAATGGACACCCTTAGGGCAGTACCAAAAAAGGCTCTGCTAGCTGGACTCATGCTGTCATTTTTAGTAAATAATTTTTTTGTTATTATTACCTGAGGATAGGGTCAAAAAGGGATAGGGTCTAAAGATTGTGAATTTAACATTTACAAAAGGTCTTTTGCCTTTCTCTGGAATATTTCCTACTGCTCCCATGATACTAGTTTCAGAATAGTACATGCAGAAGTATTTCAGGTGCAGAGATTACTTTTTACTCCAATATTGGGAAATATCTGTACAAACTACATATAGGTTATATAAGTCACAAGTATGCTATCACACGCCAAGCAATTTGGTTGGTACTTCTCAGAGAATCTGTATGGCCTTTCCATAGTATTTTTTAAAGTTTAAAGCCCTTACCTTGTGTCTTAGTATCAATTCTAAGAAAGAAGAGTTGCAAAGCATGTCAATTGGGGTTAAGTGACTGGCTCGGGGTCACACAGCTAGGAAGGGTCTGAGGCCAGATTTGAATTTCTGTCCTCCCAACCCCAGGTAGTATCCAATGTACTACCTAGCTGCCCCAATTTTTTGGTTTTTAACTTTCCTTCTAGTCAGTGAGCCCTGGCTCTTGGGGTCACTATCTTTTCTTCATTTTTTCACTTATCTTAAACATTTTATTAATCATCTATTCCAAAAAAGTGTGCTTTGCTATTCCTAGAGGATAAAATAAAGTTTAGATAAGACAAAATCCCTCCCCTTTTGGAGCTTACTGTCTAGAAAGGATAGGAGATACAAAGATAGATCACTATTATGCATAATATTCTATGATAAGTACATTGCAGAATTGCAAAACAAAGCATTATGTCAAGTTTTATGAAGATAACATAAAAAAGGACAGGAAGGAAATTCAGAGGTGGTAGTAAGGAGGAGATTCTATATATAAAGGACAATATGAGCAAAGGCATGGAGATGGAAAAGAATAACTTGTATTTCTTAGGCAGAGTAATCCAGCTTAAGAGAAATATAGTATTGAGGGGAAAGGGGAAAACAGCATGAGAGGAGACAGAGAAGGTAGAGCTGTCCTAGATTTTGGAGAGCCTTTGATACCAAGCAAAAGAGCATGAGTTTTCTTTTAGAGCAAAGAAGGGGTTACCAGAAATATGTGAGCAGAAGAGTGACATGGCAAAATTTATGTACATGGAATTTTTGTCTGGTGGAGGGAGGAAGGAGGAATTGGAGCAGGGAGAAAGTGAGGGATGAAAACCTATTAGGAAACTTTTGCAATAGTCAAAGAGGGTGATAATGAGGATTGAATATAGGGCACTGACAGTGGGATAGATGAGAGGGTATAGATGCAAGACATGTTGCAAAAGTATAATCATCAGAATGTGGTAACTGATTACTGGGGTAAAGATAGAGGGAAGAGTCAAAGCTTAGTCTAGGCTTTCAACATGTGAGAGAGGGTGAACAGTGGTACCACAAAGAGAAATTATAGCCAAAAGGCTTAAGCATTAAAGGTAAATGAGTTCCATTTGGACATATTGAGTTTGATTTATCACTTGAGATCTGTGTTGAGAAGTCTGGTAACAAACAGGAAATGTGGCACTAGAGCTAAGATGAGAGGTCAGGGCAGAATATATAGATTTGGAAGTCACTTACATAGTTATATTGGAGTTATAGGAATGAATGAGATTATTGAGGGAGAGGATATACAGATAAAAAGCCAATAATTGATCCTTTAAGGTGTTGGATAGAAAACAGTGACTGCAAAGGAGACAAAGAAGGAGTGGTCAGAGAGGTAGAAGGAAAATTGAGGGAGAGTGGTCTCTGCTATCAAACGAAGAGAGTGGGTAGTATTTGAAATGGTTAAAAGCTGTTAAGAGAATGAGAACTGCACAAAGGATCTGGTAATCAGCAGGGTATCAGTGATTTTTGAGATGCCATTTTTAGTAGAATGGTAATGAGGGAAGCCAGTGAAAGGCTTGAAGAGAGACTAGATAGTGAGGAAATAGAAACATTAGGCAAAAGTACCAGATCTGTAATTTCATTGACTGAGGGATCTTCTAGGTAAGGAAACTCCCTTAATCAATATAGGTTGGCACCTTCTTTATAACACATAGTATTAGAGAGTTGTCTAGAACAGTGATGGGCAAACTTTTTAAAGAGGGGATCAAAGGAAAGGAAATGCTTATCTGTCAGTCTGTTTCTAAGGCAAATCTTTTGAAGTTTCATTGTATTGTATCCTATTCATTGTATTCGTCAGATTAGGAATAATTTCCCGCGGCGGGATAGAACATTTCAGGGGGCTGCATCTGGTCCACCTTAGTTTGCCCATCACTGATCTAGGCCATGGAGAGATTAAAGAACTTGTCCAGGATCCAACAATCAGTATGTATTAGAGGTGGAACTTGTTCAAGTTTTTCATGCCTCTCTCTCCAGTAAATCACATCACATCTAATTAAGTAGGGAAAACTGAAATTTAGCAGTAAAGTGGGAGAGGATAGGAGGGTCAAAAAAAAAGGATTTTTTTGAGTCCTGAGGAGATATGTTTGCATGTACATGGGAAAAAGTTAGTGAGAGGGATACATTGAAAATTAATGAAGAAGAGCAGATGATTTCTGGAGCAAGGTTCTGAAAGAAGGAGGTAACAAGTGGAACAAAGACCCAAGTAGAGGAATGAACTTTGCTGAGGAGTATCCGAGAAATGATGTTACTGAATACTGAAGAAATTACAGATCTGGTACCACAAGTCTAAGGCCCAGAAATTCTCTTTAGATTTCTTTTGAATTCTGTAAAGTCCTCTGAGTCCCACATCAAAATTGCTATTCCTTCAGTTATTAGAATAATCAATTGGAAATATGTTCCCTGGGATCTGCTAAAAAATCCTTCACTAGTATTCTCTCTGTTCTGGGTCTCCAGCCCAATATGTATCCCCTTCCTCCAATTTTTTTAAGTTTATTGTTGACTTTTTTTTAATATCATATCCATTTTTATAATATTCCATCCCAGTTCCCCTAAGAGCTTTTCCCTGTAAGAAAAAAAATCAGGAAAATCAGCTGATAGATTGATAGGGTATGATAACATATGCAACATTCTATACTTATAGTATCTCACTTTCTTTTTAGTGTTATTCTTTGCTGATCTTTCCAAAGAGTTCTCTCTATTCCTAAACTTACTAATTTACTAAAATTTCCTTGTTTGGACACACACCAAACTGACTAGCCTGGCATGTAGTGATGAAGAATTGGGACCTATGGGTGGGAGCAGCCCTTTCTGAACAAAAGCTGACTTTGGGTTTGAGAAGCAGATTTTCAAACAGAGATAGGCTTGGCACTTGGTCTCAACAGTCACAAATCCCAGGTCAGCATTTAAATATGAAAAACCAAGAAGTGCTTATTAGATTTTTTAGTCACCTATAAAAAATGAACAATGATCAATAATAACTTCAGTATCTTTAAGTTAGAAGCATAATCTTCTCCTATATTGCCCCCTTCCATTCTGCTATATAATTTTTCATGGCCATCTGATCTCATTAATGTTGGGACTCACCACAGTGGTGGAGATCATACCTCATCCATGTCAGGCATAGATATTGATATAGCATAAAGACTGTCAATTGGCTGTCTTGATCTTGATACATAAGCTGTCCAGAATTTTTTTCCTGTGATACATTTCTTTGATAATACATTTTATACCTGTGCAGTTACTTCTTCAATGGTAACATGCTGCAGTCCATGCCTGCCTGCCATGTACCTCTTCATAATTCCTGGGATATACATATATGGGCATATGTGTTATATATGTATCATATGTTTTTATGTGTGTGCATAGATAATATAAAAGGGGACTCTGCCTTTATGAAGTTAAAGGAAGAAAGTTTTTTTGTGGGGGGCCCTCCTTCCATATGGAGCTCTAGATTTCTAGTTCTACTCTAATGGTAGAGACTTTTCTAGGAAGGCATAAACTGGGGTCAGTTTTTTTAAGCACTGGGCAGATGCATTGAAGAAGTTAGTGAAAGGGATAGATTGAAGGTTAATAAAGAAGAGCAGATGATTTCTGAAGCAAAGTGCTAAAGGAAGGAGGTAACAAGTGGAACAAGGATGCAAGAGGAGGAATGTGCCTAGGAGTAAGGATTCCTCTTCTGTGAAGAGAGAAACATAAGAGAGAAATGGAAATTATATTACCAAGTACTTAAGAGGGACTACAAGTACTCATACCAAATAGCCTGACATGGTGGAACCCACCTAAAACATGCATAGCTTAGGTTTGAGAGTAGGTCTAAACCTGATTGGGTGTCCACATTTTTTCTAGTACAAAACTGTGAGCCCCTAGGGGTGGAAGGGTACCAGGTTCCCTTAGCCCAAGTAAGATTAGGCAGATCCTGTCTCATGAGATAGAAAAAAAGAAAGTTAATACCTCATTTATTGGACCTATAAATTGTAACCATGGAGGTAATGGGAAACTGAATTGAAGAATCTGATGTTGTCTAAAATCCCAACTCTTCCTCTTCTCCCTTTCATAGGAGGTTCAGTCTAGGAATCTCAAGCCCTGTTGTCCAAAATTTCTTCTTTCTCAGGCAACAGCATTCTCTCTCAGGAAATTTCTTAGTCATTTTGTCACCTACATCATGACAAATATATAGCTTCAACTTTAGGCTAAGAAGGTACTTTATATAATCTAGGACATCACATACCATATACTAGGTTCTGATATTGTTCTGATAAGGGTCATAGACTTTACCAGACTGCCAAGGGGATACACAACACACAAAAAAGGGTTAAAAACCGCTGCGTTAGTATAAGTACAAAATGTATTTTGTCAACTGGAATGACATTGTATTGAGGAAGTTAGTTGTGCTGTAGGGGTCCCCATCCTTGCATGGAACTAAATATGTCTTTATTAAGACAAAGTTATGAACCCATCAAGTGCTAGGTACTTGGCATCTACCCTATGAGAGCTCCTTTTAGTTCCAAGTATTACCACTCCAAGGAAGCCACAGTGGATGAATTGTAGGGGCAAGGAAGTAGGTATTACCAATAGCCTTGAGGACTATGCCATCTTTTCTTCCATGCTAGGGTTACCTGCCTCTAACAGCAAAATCAGAGAGAAACAAAACTTCTTGGATGGTGTTTTTGTTAGGCTGGCCAGTTTTCCTGCTGGTGTTGAGCTATTTGTTTTGGATGGAAGGAGAGCTAGTGAGCCAGATGAAGCCTCTTCACAGCAGAGCCCTCATAGATAGGTAAGGACCGTGGGGTCTGGGTCCCTGGGTGGCTTTCCCTCTGTATTCATGCTTGCATTTGTTCATGCTTGCATTCCCTGGTGTTGTGTATGTTTCTGGAGCAGTCCACTATGCTGACCTGTGCTTCAAGCTGTCTACAGTCCTGTGCACAGAGAATCCTAAAGGGTTGTGGCTGTGATAATTCTATGCTATAAAGTCAGTAATATGCTACATACTTGATAACACCTTCATAAGCATTTCTTGTTCTTTCAGGTATGCATGTATGGAAAGCTCTATGATTCAGAAGTGAGGAGTGGAGAAATAAGGATAGGATAACTTATTCTTCTCTAGCCTTACTTCCCTACAGAAAGTTCCTTAGAGAGTTCTGTGGGTATATACATAGTTCTGGGTATACTCCTGTAGTATCAATTACTACTAATATATACCTTTAAAATGCAAAACTAATAAATTTATACCCAAGTTAATGCTTTTATATTTAGTAGGATGGTGTGATTATTTAAATTGGTTTCCTCGGAAGCTCTTAATAACACTACTATTATTATCTTAGTAGTGTCATTTTTCAAAGGAGTTCAGTCAGAAATGATTCTATAACAAGTTGCTCTCATGTTATTATTCTTTTATGTTTTAATGTCCTATGAACTATATCATCTAATTAGTGATACTGCTAAAACCCAATGGACAGGTTCTGCTATTATTATTCTTTTATGTATCATGGGTAGACAAAGACTTATGTAAGCTAATCCCTGAAGCCCATGAAGAGACTCCTTGACTAGTTTCAGTACAATTCACCATGCAGAGGACTGAAGGGTTTGTACTGTTATAATAATCAAAAGTCTTTTAATTGGTTTTAGGATCATATGAATTGATGACTCAAAAATTGTTGAACTAAAACTGAATAGATATACAAAAGAAGTAACTTGTCCCTTTGATGATCTCATCTCTTTGGGGAGGGCAAGACAACTCTGAATTGTCTTGAAGGAAGCCCGGGAGGGGAAGGACTTCCCTTTTTTAGAGCTTACCAATGAAGGTTATAAACAGCACTTGGCAACCTATTTTATGTTTGCTTATTTGAATAGGCAGTAGAATAGGAACCTTGACGGATGTGTCCATGTGGAACAATGCAAGCTATTGTAGGGTCTGGAGAGTTGCTGGGTAATGCCTGACATCGTTCCCTTCACTGGAACTGAAGTAAAAGTTGGGGAGACAGTACCAACAGCAACAGAATGATCCAACCTACTAGTGAAGTGACTTATCCAAGTATTGGTGAAGTGTCCTAGTTCTGGATGATTGAATCATCCAGCAGAGATGTTGTGCCCTTTAAGGAATCAGCCCAGGGGAGCAGCAGAGTGATTTGTCAATGGACACTAATATATCCCACAGATGATTTTACGAGGAGTCCATGGAAGGAGAAAACTGCTTCCAGGATCAGGAATCAGGAGATACTCCTTTGCTACAGATATTCTCTATATATGTGCCTTATTGCTATTGCACTTTAAATTTGAGCTCACTTTTCATTGGGACCTTGTATGTGAGTCCTACAGGTATGATATAGGCACCTGTTTGGAGGGATGTCATGATCACCCCGAGGGCATTGAATGAAATAGTTGTCTGCTGGAGATGTCACCCTCTGAATACAAGTGCCCATTTGTATTACCTCCCAAATAATACTGGCCCAAAAAGTATTACCTCCAAAAAGGTACATATATATTGAAATGTTCTGTGGGATATTACTGAAATAGACAAAATATTTTCTACACATTTTATCTGTAGAAATGCAGATAAAATGTTAAAGAAATTGTAAAGCGTTAAGGGAAAAAAGATTCATCACCCCTAGCTGAATGAAAGTATTAATATGTAAATTTTTCCTCTGTAAGCTCACTGAAAACATTCTTGGTACAACTCTAATAGAAGACAAGACAACTGGGACCTCAAGCAAAATATTATTTTACTCTCTGCTGTTGGGCAGGATTTTGATCTTCCCTCTATATTTTGAAAGCTCATTCTTCCATGAAGCTTGGAGGTTTATGAATATTTGGGATAGTGACATGTATTAAAAATATTGTACTTAAGTTCTTATGAATCAGTGTCATATCTGTGGGACTGTGGATTGTGTTCAGTCTGTGATAATGGTCTTTCTTCCAGTAATGTCTATTATAAGATGAATTCTCTCATATTTGAGATATGTATTTATAGAATGGGAATTTGTTCCCTACCTGTCCATGAAAGATAGCAAGCAACCAGATTGTACCCTCCTAAGTATTCAGTAAGTGCTAAATGTTTGTAGTCAGAAATGTGCTATACTATAATGATCATAAAATTTTCATTTTTTCAGGATAAGCTGTATGTAGTTTTTTTTTTTACATTTTTTTTAAAACCCTTGCACTTCGGTGTATTGTCTCATAGGTGGAAGATTGGTAAGGGTGGGCAATGGGGGTCAAGTGACTTGCCCAGGGTCACACAGCTGGGAAGTGGCTGAGGCCGGGTTTGAACCTAGGACCTCCCATCTCTAGGCCTGACTCTCACTCCACTGAGCTACCCAGCTGCCCCCTGTATGTAGTTTTAAGTGGCAAAGATCTGGTCCTGTATTGTTATCATAAACTCCTCTGTTTGGCATTACTCAGCTACTTATTTGACACTTCTTTGTCAACATCTTGTTAAATGTGCTCATACAGATAATGCCTAAAAATAGCCTTTTGATTCTACTCATGAACTTTACTTGTTTCATTGGCTCATCCAGAGGTAAATTCCTTTCATTTTTTTTTCATGAATGCAAAGGTGTGTATCTGCTATTCGCTTTTATTAGCTTAGGAAAGAGATGTCTTTCCAAAAGCATTTTTATAGGCTTATAATATGTATAACATATGTTTTAATAAAGTCTACCAATATTACCAATTATTGTGATTATAAAATTATTACCAATTATTATTATTATTAAAAATAACTAGTATTTATACAACACTTTAAGTTTTGTGAAGCACATTATAAATATTATCTCATTTTATCCTTCTAACAACTCTGGGATATAGATGATATTTTTAATCCTTATTTTATAGATGAGAAAACTGAGGGAGACAGATTAAATGACTTGGCCAGAGTTGCACAGTTAAGTGCAGATTTGCCTTTTTGATTCCATGTCATGTGCTTTGGTGGTCTACTGTGAACAGCCATTTAGCTGTGAATTCATCACTATATTTTGTCACTTTTAGCTCCCCTTTTTTGATGATTCCATTAGAAACATTATAGTTAATGTCCTACAGATGATCGTGTTGACAGACAAAATGGCTGCTTTTGGAAATTGAATAAGAGGATGTAGATAGGAAGTCAACTTCTATAGACTCCCTGAAAGTATCATCAGGACACTTCTAATCACAGATAGTATGTCAGTGATGAATTGTATCTTGTCCCATTCCCACACTGTAGTTTCTACTGCTTGGTCTCCATATTTTAAAAGCTTTTCATGTCATGTAGTTTGGAGATTATGAATACTCCATATAGCAACATATGTTAAAAATGTTGCTCTTAAGTTTTTATGCATCAGCATTATGCCCAGGCAGCTGTGGGCAATAAATAGTTCCATCTGTAATGAATGCTTTACTTACAATAGTTTATTTGTTGAATTCTCACATATATTTTGTATTCATATTATGGAGCTTTTGTTTCTGTTAGTTTACAAAGGATAGTGAGCCATGGGTGTATAATTTTCGACATATGATCATTCCTTTTGAGGCATTGACTAGATGTTAAATATCTACAAATTTCATGGTAATTTGCACAGTTTCCATCACTTACATTGATCATTAAGTCCATGATCCTTAAGGATAACCTCTTTTATAATTTTTTGGTGACAGTGACCTGATATTCAATTACTATCATAAACCTCTTTATCTCTATAAACAATAAAAGACTCAACTATTTTCTGACACTTATTTGTTTATTTAATGTAGGTTGAGTTAATGTGAATGTTGCTCATAGAAGATCTTTGGATTCTACTACTGCATCTTAGTTACATCATGGGCTGTATCTGTATATAAAACAGTTTCAGTGACATCAGTCAAATTTAATGGTGCATAGCCATTGTCAGCCTTTACTAATGGTCTGTGAATTGGAGTCTCTTATAAAATATTTTTATACATTTAAAACCTTTTTACAGTGTGCTCTGAGAACATATATCAATTTTCTTCCACAATTTTCCCCCTAAGAAGTGTTAATATTTCTATAGCTGCCTAGGGATGATGAATCCTTTTTTTCTTAACATTTTACAAGTTATTATATGACATCTTTAATAGACACTTTTTAATAAATAGTGACATCTTATTTACTATTCCGAAAGTATACATACATTAAGATGCATAGTTGTTTCTTGTTTTAAATGTGTTCTTCCCCATAGGCTTTGTCTTCAAGAGGACACACAATTTTTTAACTGATAAGCCTTGGTTTCCTCCTTACTGACCCTATATTAAAAAGGTCTAGCCTGGAGGAATCCAAGATATTTATAAATTTTGCCTTCATTCTTTGGCTTACACTGATATCTGGATTTAAGTTCAATGCATTCAAGTCTTTATTCTTCCTTGGTGAATATTAAGACTTTTGCACTGATTGAAATTAGAAGACATTTTGATATTCCTGAAGTTTCTGTAAGATGAAGTAACTAATTAATGTACTTTTCAGTCATTCAAGTACATTAAATGAGTATGACAATGTTTTGATATTATTCCTTCTTTGATTTGAAAGTTATTTTCACTTTTTTGAGTGTTGTTAAAAGAGTTGGTGCTAAGAAGAGTAGCAGGTTTATAATGCCTATTTGGAATGCCAAATATTTTATTTGCAATTGTACTTGGTATTATTGTGATGCCAAGAAAACCCCCAATGCAGGGCACAAGGAGTCAGACACAACTGAAAACAACTGAAATGATTATGTTATGGATATGTTTGAAATGTAGGTTTCTATGTGGACATCAAATATTCTAAACATTTTTATGATGCTAGATCTATTTAACAAGTTTGTGGTACAGGATTAAGCTACAAGTATAAAATGAAACAAAAACTTGGTGATAAATAATAAAAGTGGTATAAATGTTACGGTATTTTAAGTCGAAGATCACTGAATTGACTTGTTCTTGACACTTCTGGGACTTGGTGCATGATTTTGTTCCTTAGTCCATATGCATACACATTCATATATAAACATATGTACATATGTAAACAAATACATAACAAGCACGTATCTGCATACACATACAGAATCCTCAACATTCACTCATTTTAAAAAATGAAGCAGAGTGGCTATGCTGCTGGGCTGCCAAGTGAAGGTCCAAGGGCAGCTGGGTAGGTCTGCCCAGTCACTGAGCTCAAAGCGGCCAGGGACTCACCTTGAAGCACATGCTTTTCATGGGGAACAGGTCATCCACTGAGCTGAAAGGGAGATTAGAGATGGCAGGTGTTGCCTCTTTCTCTTTATTTTTGTTAACCTCAGGGTTCTTCTGACATCATAGTCCCTTCCCCTCCCATCCAGTCCAGTGTTGCCTATCCTCTCTCCTGCATTTTCTGGGTTATTTCATGGTTACTGACTTAGGGAAAATTAGGAAAAAATTATTGAGAATTAATATTTTGTTATAAAGAAAATATGTAGAAAAGTGTATTTTCAGCAATCCCTAATGAAAGATTATAATTTTTGGTGGTCCTTGGAACCTGACCCCCTATTTCATATTGGTTTAATGTATCAAAATTTACATTTTTTACTTTTGCCAGTTTTCCATGAAAGTTGAGTATTCATTGTATACATATACAGATGGATTTTTTTTACCTAAATTTGCATTACACAAATTGGACTTTACATGAAGAATTTTAAAGGGAATCTGCACTTGAAAAAAAAAACTACCTTTGTTAATTTTACATTAAAACACTCAGCTCTTACCCCTCAGCTAAGAGAACTAAGGTCCTCTCTCTCCCAACATCAACAATCTAAATAACTAAACTAAATCAAAAAACCCTCCAAGTGAAAGCAGAACAACAAACATGAGAAGAATAAAATCTACCTCTGCCAGATTGTGGGGCTTACTTTGAGACCTACAGAAAAGACCTTTGCCCATTTCTACCTACCCATCCAAATGGCCAGCCCTTGTGTGACTAGCTTTGATCTAACTGCTTGTATCATATATATGATACAAGCAGTTTTATATATATATAAATATATATATGTATATATAATATGCATATATGACATATGCATATACCTTGTATCTTATCTTGTATTCAATCACTTGCTTGATGCCCATACTCTTCTTTCTGTCTGTGTCCAGCCCCCACACATCTGTCCCCTGAGAATGGACCACTAAAAATCTCTATGTATATATATATATATATATATACATATATATACATATAGAGATAGATAGATAGATAGATAGACAGATAGATATAGATACCTATCTGTATAAGGTAGAATTGGGTAGATGAAAAGGATGCAGTTGAATAAGGAAAGGGAAACTTTAAGGGAAAGAAAGGAAGCAGTATATGCCAGGTGAGTAAGACCACCACTATGATCACCTTAAATTCCATCTCTCCTCATTCCTGGACCCTGAATCCAAGAGCCTTGGAATTGGTAGTATCTCCCATACTACATAACTCTTAGCCTAGTCCTACAGCCATCACTGAGGGGAAAAATTGTTGTGGAGGCAGGGGCAGCTTTCTTCATCATCACCAATATAAACTGCTAACAAAGAGCTACCAAGAGACAGAAAGGTTCAGGAAGCCTGGGAATGGCAGTACCATGCCAAACTACTAATTCTGCTTCCAACTTAGCCCTTAGTGTTATTTAGGTAAGCAACTCCCGTGGAGAAAATATGAGCCATCCTTATCACTGCTACTCATAGAGCAGACAAGCCAACTTATCTAAAGCCATCACTCCATCTCATTGCTACTCCCTATATCTCCAATTAGAGAATGGAGCAAGAACCCTAAAACCTCCATTTAAAGTGGAAGCTCATCTTAGGATAGCTCCTCATGTCTCAGTTGGCTGCATTACTTAGAAACTTTTCTGACTTTTCTACCATAGCCCTATATTCTGTATTTGTCCCTGTTAATCTCTATTCCCTTACTCCTCCCTCATGATTTTCAGTTTTCTTTTGGGTATTGTCTTCCCTAATTATATTGTGTGCAAGGATGGGTTTTCTTTCTCCATATTTAGTTCTGTAGCACTTAGGATAGTTTCTGGCACATAGTACTTAGTAAATGCCTATTGATTAACTAATGCATCAAAGCAACCTGAGGGAAAGACAGAAGAAGGTAGCATGTGCCAGAATGGTCACACAGCCACCACAACCTTAACTACTATCTTCATTCAGACCTTACTTATCTAACTTGCAGGTAAAATCTTCAATATGTAGCATCTTTTCCTTAACAGTGTGAGCTTCTTGAGACCAGAGGTTGTTTGACATTTGTATCCCCAGCACATAACACTGCTTTGGACACAGTAAGCTCTTAATAAATGTTTTACTCATTCATTAATATCTGGACCTGATACTTTCCAGTTATATCAAGAAGCTAGAATTTAAATCACCTCCCTTGCACTAACCATTTGTTCCTTATATTAATGGTATATTAATTATAATCATTCTGTTTGTTTTGATCCAACTTGAGCTTCTGTTGTGTTGGATTTCTTTCCACCATATAGAACAACAATATTTTTCCACATTCTCCATCTTCAGGGGTTCTCTCTTCTAATTTCTTTTTTCCATCAACCTTAAGCCATTATTGTATTATACTGAATTGCTTATTTTATTCTTCCTACTGTTTTGTCTCCTCATATTGTCTTAAACCAGTGATGGGCAAACTTTTTAAAGAGGGGGCCAAAGGAAAGGAAATGCTCATCTGTCAGTCTGTTTCTAAGGCAACTCTTTGGAAGTTTCATTGTATTGTATCCTACTCATTGTATTTGTGAGATTAGGAATAATATTACCCTGCCCAATAGAACTTTTCAGGGGGGCCCACATCTGGCTCACAAGATGTAGTTTGCCCATCACTGTCTTAAACTTTTGGCTTTGTTTTCAATTGCTAATTAAGAGTATCAAGATTTTCTAATATTTTATTTTTTCAGAATTTATTCTGCATATTTTTATTTTTGGTGGTGGTGATGATGATGTGGTTACTTTAAATAATGATAGAGTGTTCAGAATTCTTATTGTATATATTTGCTAGATATTGACATAATCTTCTAATATTTTTCATCAGACTATGAAATTTTTTTTTGAAACGACATCTGTTAACGATGCCTGTTCTTAGGATTTTTCCTAGATTACTACTCCTTTCTTCCTATGGTCCTTACTGTGGCAAAGCTGTAGCATATACTCTTTTTTTTAAACCCTTACCTTCCATCTTGGAGTCAATACTGTGTATTGGTTCCAAGGCAGAAGAGTGGTAAGGGTAAGCAATGGCGGTCAAGTGACTTGCCCAGGGTCACACAGCTGGGACGTGTCTGAGGCCAGATTTGAACCTAGGACCTCCTGTCTCTAGGCTTGGCTCTCAGTCTATGAGCTACCCAGCTGCCCCCTAGCATATACTCTTGTGTACAGTCCCCTAAAGTGTTTTCATTTTTGATCAAATATCAGAAAAGGTATATCAGTCTCTTTAAATTGCTGTTCTAGTATATTTTGACTCAAACTCAAAGGAGGTTTTATAAAATTCCACTTTAAGGATACCATTCTCCTTTTCAAAATCAAGCATATATCTCCTTATTTTTTACTTCTGTTTTATTTTTTTAAGTATTATCTTTGGAGTCTGTTTTAGGTATAGTTTTCCAGTTCTCCAAGTTTTTTGCATTGTTTTTTAGCTTTATCTTTTTTCACCTTTAAGTGACTTTTCCATATATCCTTGTATTTTTCCTAATTTGGGCTTAGGAATTAGATTTTGTTGTTTTCATTATTATGGGTTGACATTATATTGTTATTTACTGCGAAATTGAGGATATCACTGAGGAAAAGCAACATGAATTCCTCATCTGTAACTGGTAAGAGTTGTTTCTAATTTTGTTAATATGTATTATGTTGGGGCACATCATAAAACCATTCATATCTTCGGTCTATTTCACATGTTCTCTTCTGTCCACTTGTCAATGTTCTGAAACCTTTCTGGCAGGTGAGGTACTAGTATTTCTGATTTTGAGGTAAAGTAGTAGAAATGAGGAGCAAGTAGGTGGCACAGTGGATAGAGTTCTGGGTCTAAAGTCAGAAAGACTTCCTGAGTTCAAACCTATCATCAGATATTTACTAGCTGTGTGACCCTGGACAAGTCACTTAATCCTGTTTGCCTAAGTTTCATCATATGCAAAATGAGCCAAAGAAGGAAACAGCAAACCACAAATATATCTTTGCCAAGAAAACTCAAAATAAGGATAAAAGAATTAGACACAAATGAAAAATGATTGAACAACAAGTAGAAGTGAAGAAGTGCTATTGTCTCTCCTGATCTCTGTTGTCAGACTAATAATCATAACAGTTTAGAGTCAGACCACCCCTAAACTCTGTGCTATCTCATTCATTTGAGGAGTTTCATCTTCAGACTTAGATACTAAGCTACTCTAATTATCTAAGCTCTCAGGGTTCCTGCCAAGCCCAGAGCAAGAGTTAAATAACTGTTAGTTATTAAACATTACTATTATAATATATATTATGCCATAAATATGATGTTTATCATATTAATTTGTGTATCATTATAACATATATTATCCAATAATAATATAATATATGCACATGTAATATAATGTATTATGTATAATGTATGTATTATATATACAGCTTATACATATACACATATACATATACTTTTTTTTTGGTTTTTGTTTTTATCCAGTACTATGTAAGTCCCTTACAGGCAGGAACTGTTTAATTTTTATGGTTTTTTTAATCCTAGTATCTAGCAAAGTAATTGAAACATAGTAAGCTTTTTGATTGACTGACATATAATTCTCTACAATAATGAAGCTCTGGTCCTTGCAACAATCTACAAATACCACTTGCCAAAGGTTATAGAACTAACGAGTGGTAGACCTGAGGTTTCAAGCTAGATTTTCTGAGTCTAAGCCTAATGCCTTTCCCACCACATCATAATGCCTCTCCAGTGGTACCCAAGATGGAGCTCTTCTTCTTACCATTTTCTATCAGTAGTATATTAAAACGTAAGGGTAAGGTATGGGATGTAGAGGAAGAGGTTGGATGAGAAAGATCACCAGAAACACAAATCTATTAAAAGACTCATTGGAAATAATACCTACAAAAAGACAAAAAAAGGAATTTGTTGTTGAAAGTTTTGAGTAGAGAGGAGGCTGAACTGGGAAAGACTGAATAAAATCTGGAAAACTTTCCATGTCAAAAATGTTTTCTCCCGAAGGGTTTCATTGTGCATTTCCTTTTTAGACAGGGTACTTTTCTGCTCTTGAGAGAACAATTTTATTTTGAATGAAAAACTATGAGGGTGAATTGCAACACCCATTTGTACCCAGGATGAACTGTTCTTTTTATGGCATTGTATTTATTTAGCAAAATGTGATGTTTTCCACTTCCTTGAAGAAATGCTACCTTTTCCTATGAAAGGGGATTGGAGGAGCTTCACTGATGGCATGCCAAAAGTTTTGCAAGCATTTGGATAGGCAGAGGAAGAATTCATGTTCAAATAAATTAAATGGGAATATGAAGTATTGGCTGTGTGTGTGTGTGTGTGTGTGTGTGTGTGTATATATATATATATATATATATATACACAAGATGCACTTGTGCATGTCAATATTCTGTGGTTTCACCCATGAAATGCAGAGAAACATGAAAAAGAGGGATAAGATAATCAAATCCTCTATACTTCTAGAATGCCCTTTATAACTGAGTTTCTTTTGGTACCCTGTAGAATCTATCAATCCATATTTACAAAAGGACCTTCTAAGCTTCAAGCATTATGCCAGATGGTTGGCATAAATAAATATGATTAAGCAGTATCTGACCTCAAGGAGCTTATATTTTATCAGGAGAATATACAGTGATTATTTCACTATTATCACACATCCAACAGATACAAGTTCAATCTTCGTTGCTCATGTGATCTTATACTATCTCCACATATAGGATGGCTCTCCCATTTCCAGTTCTAGGGTAGTCACTGAATAAGTAAATAGTGCCTGAAATGTATCATTAATCAAGGATCAAGAAAGCAAAAATCAAGCAACACTAAAGATCTGAGTGATTAAATTAGGAAAAGTAAGTAAAGGCTAAAGTTGGTCTGCTCTAGGTAGATAGATAGACTGAGTCTTGATGGTGATAAACCTACTATGAAAAATTCAGCCACCATTGTTCCTTTTTTCATATTTATAGGCCTTGTCTACCCAAAGCAGTTGTAAGTTCCAGAAGGGTATGATCTTTAAGGATTAGCATCTCATATTTCCTATCTACCACAGAACACAGTAAATGCCCAATAAATACTGGTTGATGGATTAATTTAGGAGCTTACCCTAGGAGAAACTGCCCCACATGAAATTTCTCTCTACAAACGCTGAAATTCACATTTAATTTCTTTTAGGAAAACTAGCAGCAACAACTTGCATTTATGTAGTTCTTCAAGATTTACAGAACACTTTATTCACAACAACCTTGTGGAAGATATAGTGTAAGTAAGATTATTTTCAGAGACAGGAATAGCAGAGGTAATAAATGATAGTTGATTAATTAATCCCTATTTTACAGATAAAAATACTGAGGCTAAGATAAATTTAGTGGGAGGCAGTAGAAAGAACACTGAATCTCTGAGTTTAAATATTAAGACTTTAGACAGGTTATTCAAATGTAAGATCATTTCCTTTTCTTTAAAATGAGTAAAATGGCTTCAATGGCTACCTCACAGGATTGTTGTGAGGAAAACACTTTAAAAATCTTTAAGCACAATAAAAATGTAAGTTACTACTATGACAGGACTTTTCAGAGTTCCATAGCTAATAAGTACCAGAATGAAGATTTTAATCCAGGTTTTTTCTGACTCTAAATTCATCGCCCTTTTTACTATCTGATTCTTTTACTAAATAGTAAAAGCAGCTAAGTAGCTAATAGAAATACAAAAACAATTTCTACAAAATTAAGATTCTGCTGAACACTGACTTTTCCTATGTGAGGACTGGTTTGGACAGCCACTGTTTATGCACTGTCTGTGACTCCCCAAGGAAATGAGAAGACTGCTCACGAACAAATTTCCAACAAGCTGACCATGTCTTTCCTTTGGCTTGTAAACTCATTGTAGCAGAAAGGTTTATGAACCAGTCAGAATGGGGGATTTCTTTTCCTGAAAGTTAGCTTACTCAGCCTACTATGTCACCATAGGGAGAAATAAGCCATGAACTATTGAAAAGCTTTTGCATGAACAAAATTAATGCAACTAGGATAAGATGGGAAACTTTAAATTTTGAAGAATCTGCATCAAATATCTCTATCTCTATAATATATAAGATATGTGATTAATATGTCTATTGTCATATTCAAGCTCTGGGAGTTGAGTCACACCTTGATTGACAGGTGAAGACAGTTGGACATCAGAATGTTCCCAGAGGCCATGAGGACAGGAGGAAAGGCAGTTGTATAAATACCCTGGCAGCCCCCTGACAAGGACCCTTGGACCCCTTGGTTTTTGGGGACCTGTTGGCTTTGCCTTGGCTGAGCCTTGCCTAAACTCTTGCCTTGGACATTTGATCTTGAACATTGATCGACCTGTGGTCACACTGTGGATCCTCTGATTCTCTCTGAATCCTTAGATATTTAGGTACCTAAACCATCTCTAGATATTTAGGTATCCCAGGGCCCAGGGGGGATCCGGGAGGTAGGTAGGAGAAGAAAAAGAGGGTGGTAAAGGGTGGAATTTCCTGAAGGCTGTAGGACTGGCAAACAACTAGCAGTAAGAAGCTGAGAGAACACCATCATCAATATTTGCATCATCCAAACAGTTTGCTTACTTTGGTTTAGCTGTGGCCAGGCTGAGTCAGAGGAGGTGAAGAACAAGCCCAGCATTACTGAACAGCCTACAGTTCTGAGGGATTATTGTCATAGATTTAGTGATAGGGTCACCTATTCCCCAACCCATTCCTGATCATTCCTTTCCCTTGTTAAACAACATAGATAAAACTTATTAAGAACCTTCCTGGGGTAGTTATTCCAACACCACTCTGGGGAAGGAGCAACACAGTCAGATGAACGTTATCCAAGGCTGATAAAGCCCAATACTAATAATCAACCCCAGGTGGGACCTGAAAGGGTTACCCATCCATTGACCTTTAGGGATCCTGCCTGGGCACTGTTATAAAGAAGGGCAGTTATTATATCATCCAGTTGGGTGGCAGGACTCGGGTGTCCCTGCAACAGCCGTTAGGGAACCAAACCAAAGCTCCCTCAGATTATATACAGATTGATAACAACTATAATAACTAGCCTTAGTAATATTAGGAGCAGTATAGAGATCATCTCCTTTATTTTTATAATACTATGTAAGACCCAATAGATAAATGTTCAAAAGATAGGAATAAGGTTTTTTTAGAAAGAAAAAATAGAAACTATTAACAACTATTAATTGAATAAAAGATCTCTTCAAATCACTAATAATAAGAGAAATGTGAATGAAAACAACTCTAACATCATATCAAGAAAAATGATGGAAATGGTCAATGTTGGAAGGACTTTGGCAAGATAATTTTGGTTCTGGGATCTGAGAATTAGTCCAATCATTCTAGAAAATATTTTTGTTATATTTATAAAGTGAAAATAAAACCCCACAATATTTGACCTATAGATAGTTTTCTTTCCAAGGTTTTTCTTTCCAAGAAGATGAAAGGGAGAAAGTTCTATATACATTTAAATATTCAGACCTACATTTTTTGTGACAGCAAAAAACTGAAAAACAAATTATATTAATCAATGAGATTATGGAATAGTTAAATTGTGCATGAATGTAATGCATTATATAAAGTGATACCAAAATTTCAAAAAAACATAGGAAGATATATGAACTGATGCATAATTAAACAAGAAGAAATGGAAAATTACACAAACAGCAATACTAATAGAAAGGAAAACAAAATAAAAGTAAATGCTATATATTCAAATGACCAAGTTTGGCCCTAAGAAGAAACAGGAAAAAGTCCCTTCTCTTTCATTGGAGAGTATGAAGACTATGGGTATGGAAAGTTACATATGCTGTTGAGTTATATATTCTGTCATGTCAAGTTATATATGCTATGTGTTCATTGATTTTTCCTTTACTATTATTTTAAAGTAGACTTGCTAAGTAAGGAAGAAGAGGGGCATATTTGGACATTTAGGTAATGTAAAAATGAAAGATATCAATAAAACATTTTTTAAAAAGAAGTAAACCATAGGATTTTCATCCTCTTTTCCTCCCCTACTTTTAGCTCACTTCTCTATTCTTTCCCCGGAAATTTCTTAACTGACTTGAATGAAAGGTCCAGTGAGGACCTTTAGGTCTGGGTCACTTTCCTCAGTCACTACAGAAATTCTGCATTTTAATTCAGTCAATTAATTCTACTCAATATCCCATGAGCTTTTTTGCAATAACAGGGGTGTTTTTCCATATATAACTCAGTAAGCCTACTTCTCCCAGTGTATATGCATAAATAAAATTCAAACAAAATATTTTGCCTATTAAAACAACTAGAGATGTAAAATATCTGGACATTTAAAAACCATTGGAGTAGAAGAATTTTTTTTTTAATTTTCAGGATGAGGGGATGAAAACTTGAAGGGGTGAGCTGAAATAGATATATGCAATATTTATTTTTAAAGCATTCATTGCAGATCTAAAGTAATTGTTAGTTTAACTTAGTTTGCTCATAAACTGATTGCATTTGGTATATTAAATTCAGAAGTATAGTTTAGTCAGTAATTAAAACTTTACTAATTAAATTGAATAGTAGGCATATTTTAAATTTGTTACAAATGGTTTTAAAAATGTAGAACCAGAAGAAATCTCAAGTCCCTTTATTTTTCTATTGATTGAAGACTTTGTTTATCCTCAAATTTCAGCCTGCTTATTAATAACTAGCAAAAATAAAAAAATTATTGTGTTTTCTGAATTCTGTGCCAGCCAAAATGTGAGGCAAATACCAAAATTGCTAATTTTCAAATATGAGACTAAGGAAAAAATGAGAGAAAGAAGCAGGAAACTCACAATCCAACTTGAAATTTTGTCAAATGAGATATTACTAGTTTCTGTTCTTCTAATACTTTTCTTATTATTTTCATAAACTTATTTATTGAAGCTTAAGTTTTACTTTAATAGAAATAAGCTTTTACCTTTTCATGTTAGTTTATTTTTAAATTTGGTTCAGATATGCACATATCTAGGGAAGCTAGGTGGCTCAGCAGATAAAGAAGACATGAGTTCAAAGGTGGCCTCAGATACTTAGTAGCTATGTGACCCTGGGAAAGTCACTTAACCCCGTTTGCCTCAGTGCCCTCATCTGTAAATTGAGCTGGAGAAAGAAATGGCAATTCCCTCCAGTATCTTTACCAAGAAAGCCCTAAATTTGGTCACAAAAAGTTGAACACAACTGAACAACAATTTGCTTTTGCTTGGATGCTTAGATGGATCTATAATCTCACCAGTATAAATTGCAACTTATTCATACTTGAACCAATTTTGTCTGTGTTCTACACAGGAAGTCCAACTTTCATGGATGGAGCCTTACTTTAGAGCTCTTCCCATTGCATGGATAGAATTAAGAAGGCAGAGATACATGGAACAATATAGTCTAGGTCTATATAAAATCTCTTCCACAAAACTCTAAAAAACAAAAGTCCCAAGTCTTAGGAAATCTAAGAAAAAAGTTATACTGAGTCATTTTAAAAGCCCAGGGCCACACCAAAAAGCATTCAGAGATATCTGCAGATATGGGAGACAGAGTCTAGTGAGGAGCTCAACAAAGGACTGAAAGAGGACCAATACTGGGTACCAGGACCAGAAAGACCAAACTGAGAGAGAACAAGGGCATACCTGAATTATTGTAAGGTACAGGAATGGGTGTCATCTAGCAAATCTTTTGCTGACTACCCAGTTTAAGGTCACAGATCAAAAGCAAAGAGGAACAACTGTGAGCCTGGGCCGTAGCTGTGTTGTGAGCAAAGAACAAGTTCTAGAAGCAAACCTTAATTACATGGCTCTGATTCTGGCAGCATAGCAGTGACTCAGTTCTAGTCCTCAGACCAGGAGGGAAGCCTGCACTGGAATAACTAGATCAGGAGTTCCAGATCAAAAGAAGTGCAACTGAGTTATCCTGAATCTTTACAGACTCTCAGTTGGCTAATAGTGGCTGAGTCCGGCAGTACTCTATTGAAATTCCCAATAGGGGCAAACCAACAGACCTAAACCTAAGTCAGGAACTTATAGAGAACAGAGTAGGAAGGTAGTGAGTAAACTTGCTTTTGTGAGTACTGAACACTTATAGGATCCCACCCTGAGTTGTAAAAGCAGCTGAAGGTTATAAGAGGAGATAAACTCAGGCTAGACATTCCCTCTGCCTCCAGAAGTGCACACAATCCAGCACAAACATGAAAGTCAAAATTCAAAAATAAAATTGGCTAAATGAGTAAACAAAAAAGAATTACCCTGTAAAAAGTAATTTGGAAGCTGGCCTGGGGAGAAGTCCTTGGTTCAAATGTGCTTAAGGAAGTGTCTATCTGTGTCACCTTAGACGAATCACTTAGCTCTAATTAACTTACTACACTTCTGTGATGGAACCAATATTTAATATGAATTCTAAGAGAGGAGGTAAGAGTTTAAAAAAATAATTATGACTATAGGGAAGCTCAAGACACAAATAGAGAAGAGAACGAATGATTTCAAAACATCTACAAGTGAAGCTTTAAAGAAAATCATAAGACAAAACCAACAAAAAATTTTGAAGACAAAGCAAGGGTTTAAAAAAGAGCTAAAAAATATCTTAAAAATCAAAAGAAAGTAGTAGAGGAAAAAATTGGAACAGAAATAAGAATTAGAGAAGAAATACCTGAAAATAGAAGTAATAACTTGGAACAATAGTTACAAAATCTATTAAAGAGATGGATGGAGTTCTGGGGGTGGAGCCAAGTAACTGTGCCACCATGAGAATCCTTTCTGACCAAGATAAAAATATCGCCACAAAACAAATATGGGACTGAAAGAATCAATAAGGAAAGAGGGTGAAACAACTTTCAAGAAAAATAAAACCCAAAAGGTAGGCAACAAACATCTGGGGCACTGGAGTGAGAGGAAAACAGACCCAACAAGAAGCTGGAGCAAGGAAGGAAGAGCAAGCCAAGAGCGAGCCACCCCCACCCATCCCACCTCTGATTTTTGAGGTACCATTCCGGTACTATGCTCAAGCCAACATCCAGATCCTGAGACCCTGCCTGAGCAAAAAGAGGTTCAAGTCAACCCAAATACCTTTAAATTTCAAACCTGTGGTGAAGTCTAGAGCCCCAGCCCAGGGAATTCTAGGGGGGACAAGGACTTAATTCTCACTTTGGGGTGGATGATAGTACAAAGTACTAAGTACTGATCTTTTTGCCAAAAGCTCAGGGCAGAGCTCCAAGACAAGACAATCAAGGGTGTTCCTGATTGGATCAAATACACATTAAAACCAAAAATTTGAAGCTTGAGGCTAGAATTTAATAAGCCCATGACCTGATCAAGATCAGAGTGAGATCAAAAGCTTACACCTAAGCCTGAGGCAAGTCTTTAAACTATCAGTATCTCAAGGGTCAACTGAATCAGCAGGGGGAGGAGGCTCTCAGACCTTTCAGCCTCAGACCATCACATCATTGTCCCAAGCTTACCTATAATTAGATAGGAAAAAATGAGAAAACAACAAAAAAAATCCCCCAACGCTAAAGAATTTTTGTGGAGACAAAGAGCAAGATGAAGACACAGAAGGGGATAGTAAAAGAAAAGGGAACACACTCAAATTCGAAAAGAAAAATATGCATTGGACAGAGATTTTGGAAGAACTAAAAAAGACTTCAAAAACCAATTAAGAGAGGCAGAGGAAAAGTGGGAAATAGAAAGGAAAGTGATGCAAGGAGAAATGGACAAATTGAAAAAAGAAAACCAAAAACTGACAGAGGAAAATCAGGCCTTATAAATCAGAACTGACTATCTAGAAAATGATTACTTCATGAGAAATCAAGAAACAATAAAGTAGAATCAAAGGAATGAAAAAACAAGAGGAAAACATGAAATATCTTCTGGGAAAAAAACCAACTGATCTAGAAAATAGATCTAGGAGAGACAATTTGAAAATTATTGGACTACCTGAAAGTCATGATCAAGAAAAAACTTTGGATATCATATTACAAGAAATTATCAAAGATAACTGCTCAGATATCCTCAAAGAAGAAAATAAAATTGAAATCTAAAGATTTCATAGATCACTTCCAGAAAGAAATCCTCAAATGACAACTTCCAGGAATATAATAGCTAAATTCAAGAACCACCAAGCCAAGGAAAAAATACTTTCAAGCAGCCAGACAGAAACCATTCAAATACCATGGAACTACTATCAGGATCACACAGGACCTAGTGACTTCTACATTAAAGGATTGAAAGGCATGGAATATGATATTCAGGAAGGCAAAAGATCTGGGTTTTCAATGCAGCGTCACCAACAAAACTGAGTATATTCTTTCAGGGAAAAATGGACATTCAATAAGATAGAAAATTTCCAAGCATTCCTGAGAAATAAACCAGACCTAAACAAAAATTTATAAGTCTAAACATGAGCCACAAGAGAAGCCTAAAAGGTAAATAAGAAAGAGAAATTTTAAGGGACTCATTAAGGTCAAAATGTTTATGTCTACATGGAAAGAGGATATCTTTAATTCTAAAAATTCAGGAGTAGAGAAGATAGAAGACATTTATTCAGAAAGAGGATAGAGAAGTAAGCTGATTATGATATATATGTCAATATGATGATATGGAAGGATAGGTATGTATGATATGATATGTATGTGTATGAATGATATATAAAAAATCAATCAAGGGCTAAAAGAGAGGGTTTCACTGAGAGAAAAGGGAAAGGAGAAAAAGAATGAGATAAATTATATAACATAAAGAGGTATGAAAAGTCATTATGGAAAGGGGAGGATAAGGGTGGTAATGGGCAATGCTTAAACTTTACTCTCATCATAAAGGGCTCAGAGAGTTTAAAACAAGTATACTCAGTGAGGTATAGAATTCTATCTTAGCCAAAAGAGTAGTAGAGGGGAATAAGACAAGGGATGAGGGAGGTAACTGGAAAGTGGGGGAAGTGGGGCATGTGTGACAAAAAGCAAAATACTGGTGAGGAGGAACAGAGAGAAAGAGAATAGAGCAGGATTTAAACAGGATAATATGATAGAGGGCCATACACAATTAGTAATCATAACACTTAATGTGAATGGGATGAACTCATCCATTAAATGGAAGCAGATAGCACAGTGGATTAAAAACCAGAATCGTAATATATGTTGTTTGCAAGAAAGACATTTGAGAAAGGGTGACACACACAGATTCAGGGTAAAAAGGTAGAGCAGAATTTATTATGTGTCATCTAAAGTAAAAAAAAGCAGGAGTAGCAATCATAATACCAGACAAAGCCAAAGAAGAAATTGATCTGATGAAAAGAGATAAGGAAGCAAATTACATTTTGTTAAAGGGTACTATAAACAATAAAGTGATATCATTACTAAACATTTATGCACTGAATGGCTTAGCATCTAGATTTCTAAAGGAAAAATTAAAGGAGCTCAAGGCGGAAATACAGTAAGACCACATTAGTGGGGGATTTCAACCTTTCCATTTCAGAATTAGATAAATTGAACCAAAAAATAAATAAGAAAGAAGTAAGGGAAGTAAATGAAATACTAGAAACATTATTAATAGAGAAAATTGAATAGGAATAAAAAGGAAAATACCTTCTTCTCAACAGTACATGGTACATATACAAAGATTGCTCATGTACTAGGGCACAGGAATATTACAAACAAATGTAGAAAAGCAGAAATAATAACTGCCACTTTTCTAAATCATAATGTAATAAAATTATACTTAACAAGGGTCCATGGAAAAGCAAACTTAAAATAATTAGAAACTAATTAAATCTTCAAAACTGGTGGGTCAAAATAGAAATCACAGAATCAAATATGGATTTCATTAAAGAGAATGACAATGAGGAGCCAACATATCAAAACCTATAGGACAGGGGTTGGCAACCTTTTTGGCCATGAGAGCCATAAAAGCCACATTTTTTAAAATGTAATTTCGTGAGAGCCGTACACTCTCACAGTGCACACTCCTGTAACAGTGCACGCTCCTGTAACAGTGCCTGAAAAAAAATTGACTTTATAGCTCCTGCAGAAAGAGCCATATCTGGCCCCCAAAAGAGCCAGATATGGCTTGAGAGCCATACGTTGTCGACCCCTGCTATAAGATGTAGTCAAAGCAGTACTCAGTAGAAAATTTATATCTCTGAGTGCCTATAGCAACAAAATCAAGAGGGAGGAGATCAATGAATTGGGCCTGCAACTTAAAAAATTTGAAAAGAACAAATTAAAATCCCCAGATAAAAACTAAATTGGAAGTCCTAAAAATTAAAGGAGAAATTAATCAAATTGAAAGTAAAAGAACTATTGAAATGATAAACAAGACTAGGAGCTGTTACTTTGAAAAACAAATAAAATAGATATAGTACTGGTTAATCTAATTTTAAAAAAGGAAGAAGAGAATCAAATTAACAGTATTAAAGATGAAAAGGGTGATCTCACCTCTAATGAAGAGGAAATTAAGGTAATAATTAAGAACTATTTTGCCTAATTATATGGCAATAAATATGACAATCTAGGTGAAATGGGTGAATATTTACAAAAATATAAATTGCCAAGATTAACAAAATAGAAAATAGAATACTTAAATAATCCCATCTCAGAAAAAGAAATTGAACAAGCCATCAAGGAACTTCCCAAAATAAAATCCCCAGGGCCAGATGGATTCACAAGTGAATTCTATCAAAAATTTAAAGAACAATTAACCCCAAATACTATACAAATTATCTGACAAAATAAGAAAAGAAGGAGGCTTACCAGATTATGACATGAATATATACTCGTTCCAAAGCCAGGCAGATCAAAAACAAAGAAAGAAAACTACAGCCCAATCTCGTTAATGAACATAGAAGCAAAAATCTTTAATAAAACACTAGCAAAAAGATTATAGCAAGTTATCACAAGGATTTTCCACTATAACCTGATGGGATTTATACCAGAAATGCAAAGATGGTTTAATATTAAGAAAACTATCCACATAATTGACCATATTAGTAATAAAACCAACAGAAATCATATGATTATCTCAGCAGATGCTGAAAAAGCCTTTGACAAAATACAACATCCATTCGTATTGAAAATGCTAGAAAGTATAGTATTAGAAGGGCCATTCCTCAAAATAATAAACAATACATATTTAAAACCATCAGCAAATATCACCTTTTCAGTAAGATCAGGAGTGAAGCAAAGATATGCATTATCACCTCTATTATTGTACTAGAAATGCTAGCAGAAGCAATTAGAGAGGAAAAAGAAATTGAAGGGATTAAAGTAAGCAATGAGGAAACTAAACTATCACTCTTTGCAGATTATATGATAGTATACTTAAAGAATCCTAGAAAATCAACTAAAAGGCTAGTGGAAATAATTAACAACTTTAGCAAAATTGCAGGGTACAAGATAAACCCACATAAATCATCAAAATTTCTATATATTTCTAACAAAATTCAGAAGTTAAAAGGAGAAACTCAATTTAAAACCACTCTGGACAATCTACCAGGACAAACATAGGAATTATATGAACCAAACTACAAAACAATTTTCACGCAATTAAAACTAGACCTAAATAATTGAAAAAAATTAATTGCTCATGGGAAGAACAAGCTAACATCATAAAAATGACACTCCTACCCAAATTAACCTACTCATTCAGTGCCATGCCTATCAAATGACCAAAAACCTTTTTTATTGAATTAGAAAAAATCATAAAGTTCATCTGAGATAACAAAAGATCAAGAATATCAAAGGAAATAATGAAAAAAATGTGAAGGATGGGAGCCTACCAGTACCAGATCTTAAACTATACTATAAAACAGTGGTCATCAAAAGAATATGGTAAGGGGGCAGTGAGGTAGCTCAGTGTATTGAGAATCAGGCCTAGAGACGGGAGGTCCTAGGTTCAAATCTGGCCTCAGACGCTTCCCAGCTGCGTGACCCTGGGCAAGTCACTTGACCCCCATTGCCCACCATTACCACTCTTTTAAAAAAAGAATATGGTACTGGCTAAGAAACAGAAGGGTGGATCAATGGAATAGACTAGGGATAAATGATCTCAGCAAATTAGTATTCTATAAACCCAAAGACCCCAGAATTCTTGGGAAAAAGAATTCACTATTTGACAAAAACTGCTGGGAAAATTAGAAAACAGTATAGGAGAAATTAGGTTTATATTAATATCTTATACCCTATACTAAGATAAATTCAAAATGGGTAAATTACTTAAATATAAAGAGTGAAATCATAAATAAATTAGTTGAACATAGAATAGTATAATTGTCAGATCTGTGGGAAAGGAAAGAACTTAAGACCACACAAATGAGAGAGAACACTGTAAAATTTAAAATGAATGACTTTGATTACGTCAAATTAAAAAGGTTTTGTACAGATGAAACCAATGCAACCAAAATTAGAAGGAAAGAACAAACTGGGAGAACATTTTTATAACAAAATTCTCTGACAAAGGTTTAATTTCCCAAATATATGAGAAACTAAGTCAAATTTACAAAAAATTAAGACAATCCCCAATTGACAAATAGTCAAGGGACATGAACAGGCAGTTCTCAGATGAAGAAATCAAACCTATCAATAAGCACATGAAAAAGTGTTTTAAATCTCTCCTGATTAGAGAAATGCAAATCAAAAAAACTCCGAAGTACCATCTTAGGACTAGCAGACTGGCCAATGTGGCATCAAAGGTAAGTGATAAATGTTGAAGGAGATGTGGCAAAACTGGGAAACTAATACACTGCTGATGCAGTTGTGAATTAGTTCAACCATTCTGGCGGGCAATTTGGAACTATGCACAAAGGGCTTTAAAAGAATGCCTACCCTTGGACCCAGTCATACCACTGCTGTGTTTGTACCCCAGAGAGATAATAAGGAAAAAGGCTTGTACAAAATTATTAATAGCTGCTCTTTTTGTGGTGGCAAAAAATTGGAAAATGAAGGGGTGTCCATTGATTAGGAAATGGCTGAACAAATCGTGGTATCTGATGGTGATGGAATACTATTGTGCTGAAAGGAAAAATGAAGTGGAAGATTTCCATGTGAAATGGAAAGACCTCCAGGAATTGATTGATGCAAAGTGAAAGGAGCAGAACCAGGAGACCCTTATACACAGAGTCTGATACATTATGGCACATTCAAATGTATAAGACTTTTCTACTAGCAGCAATGCAATGACCCAGGACAATCCAGAGGAATTTATGAGAAAGAATACTATCCATGTCCAGAGAAAGAACTGTGGGAACAGAAATGCAGAAGAAAAAATATTACTGATCATGTAGTTCGATAGGGATATGATTAGAGTTTTGATGTTAAAAGGTCACTCTACTGCAAATATGAATAACATGGAAATAGTTTTTGAATAATCATACATGTATAATGCAACGGAATTGCATCAGCTCCAGGAGGGAGGAGGGAGAAGGAATCATGCATGAATCATGGAACCATGGAAAAATATTCTAAATTAAAAAAAACCTTATAAAGAAAATGACATTTTGAACATCAGAACTGATCATACAGAAATTAATAACTCCATGAGAAATCAAGAAATATTAAAACAGAATCAAAATATTGAACAAAATAAGAAAATTGTAAAGGCATCTTAAAGGAAAAACAACTGACCTGGAAAATAGAGTGAGGAGAAATAATATTAGAATCATTGGACTACCTTAAGTCATGAATAAAAAAAAAGAGCCTAGACATCATATTTCAAGAAATAATAAGACAACCAGACAACAAAGTGTAAATTGAAAAAATTTACTAGTTACTTTTTGAAAGAAAACCCTAAATGAAAACTCTCAGGAATATTATTGCCAAAAGCTAGCATTACCAGATAAAGAACTGTTACTTCAAAATCTAGCACTATTGGCTAGCATCAGAATACAGGGAAAGGCCTAAGTTATTTCTTACTTTTATTAGTGGACTTGCTCACTTTTTTTTTCTGATCTCCAATCACTCCAATCTACTCTTGTGCAATAAAATTTCCAAAGAAAAAAGAAATTTAAAACAGGCAAAAAAAGGAAATCAGAGAGTCTAATACAATGCCTTTGCCATTATGATTAAGGATGATTTGTTCAGAAATGCAAATTGGAACTCTGCCAAGCGTAAAATTTTTGCATCCTATAGCATTTGAAATTTCAGGCATTTCAAATCATAAGTGTTTTATTGTCTGGCATGAACCTCAGATATGTATAGAAGTATAAATAAGATAGCAAAAAAAAATCTCCAATCTTCTAATAGTCTTACCTTTCTTCTGTACTTGTAAGTAGAGATAGATTTCTCAAAAATAGTTGATTTTCTCTGACAAAAATGACACTATCTGATTAGATGCAGTGATTGGGTAGAGAGTTTTACAGACAAATCTGATTTTTGCATTTGTAGCAAGGCTGAAATGGTCTGTCATAGACAATAGTCAGAGTTGCTATTCCCAGTTCTGGTTCATCATGGCTTTGGAGCCTTCTTCCAGCCATTTGTGACTGAGTGCTAAAGGCTTTCATTTTAAGATGACAGGATTCCCTTACTGATTGTAGAGTAGAAAGAGCTGACGACTTGGTGAATACAAAAAAGGGGAATAAAATGGCTTCCCTCTTGTCTCTTCCTTTCTTGTTACAAATCAGTTTTGAGACTATTTTGAGATGAGTCAAAGGAAGGGTGTTTTACCCTTAATGACCACCCCCAGCTTCTGGGCGGCTATGAACATATGGAATTAAAAGCTCATACCTTGTCTTAGTATACATTGTTATGCAGGTAGTGGGGCTTGGAGCCAGTAACTAGGCCAGCAGGAGACTGGGTTGGATGTTATCAAGGTTGAACAACCTCAGCTGGGAATGAACTTAGTATAGGTGTAAATTCAAACCCTGAAAGCCAAGTGCTCAGTGAATCTTCACTGCTAGCTATTAGGCTCCTTTAAGATGTCTGGTGGGTGGCCCCACCCTGCTGGGGTAACTGCCTCTTTTTGGATGATGGCAGACTGGCAGGAAGTGGTTGACTGAACTTCCTGTCCCAGCAATGGTGGTTTGGTTCAATCTCAAATTGAACCTCTAACTGCTCAGTATTCTCTTCTCTTCCCTAATTTCCTTAGCTTTGGTGATATAGGAATAATCACAAAATTCTCTGATAAAGACTAAGGAATTTATTCAAACTGGGGAAGGAATGGCCAAGGTAAGAGGGCTTACATGTTACTAGGCTGTTGCTATGGTCAGCTAACTGGTGCTGGCTAAGGTTCTAGAAGGTTTTGACAGGCTGAGGGCTGGCTGCCCTTGGCTAGAGCTAAGCAGTCTCTGGTTAGTAATTGATTTGATCCATTGGCTAATCAGTTGTAAAGAAAATAGATGTTGTTGGGTTGCTCTTAAGGAAGGTCCTAAGATTCAGGCTATCCTATTTTCCTACCCACGATTCCACCACCCTTTCACAACCCTTCACCACCCTTCACCACCCGAGGCCTCAGGGGGAAGGTCAGGGATAAGTAGGTGATCAGGGTAAAGACAGGGGAAAACAGAACCCAGAGTTGGGTTTGCAGGGGCTTTTATAGTCTCAGCCCAACTGCCAGTTGGCACCTGCTCCATGGCGCATGCCATCAGCAAGATTCCATTCAGGGTAACTGACAGCTTAGCCTAGGCTAATACTGCAAAGCAAAAAGCCCTGCATTACAACCTGAGTCTGATTTAGGGAAGCTTCTTTTGTGCTTTTGTGCTTTACTAATTCTAGGTGACCTCAAAAGTTCAAGTGATCTGGGTGCTTGAGGACCCACTGGGTTAGAGCTGGCTAGTTTCAAGGGAAGCTTCTTCCTTGGAAAGGATGGATGCCAAAAAGAGGACTGTCCCATATCTGGCCATTTTACTATCAGACATATAACAAGAATTGTTAGTACAGTGAAAAATCAAGGTGAAATAGAAAATATCTAATTAGAAATTTTACAAAATGCTTTATACTTTAATCAGGTTTATGTTTTAGTCTTTCAAAGTACAGTAACAGTATCCATAAGTTAGATAGATGACTGAATTTATGTGAGTCTTTAATATTGTCCAAGTCTTGTGTTTATAGGAAAAAAATTGTATATTGAACATCTTCTTTTATAAAAAAAAAGTATATATGTTATAACTTAAAATATTAATAAAATTGCCCCAGGGCTCCAGGATAGGGTTTTTATTAGCTGAAGTATGTAATAAAAGGGAGCCACCCCCTCTCATAGAAACCAGGCTCCCCAGAACTGAACCTTTTTTCCAATTATATGCCTAGGAATAGAAGGAGGCAAAGTGCCTCAAACTCTGTGAACCCTTAGAAGCTTCATCAGGTTTGACATCATATGTAAAAGTCAAATTGAGGGTAGGTGAGTATGATAAAGTCTAGATAACAATTTATATACATGTAATTTTTAAATATAACACTTGTTTTAGCTCACCTTTATCCTTGAATATCTCCCTTCCTCCCTCCTCCTCTACTCAATAAGTCATCTCTTATAAAAATAATTTAAGCAAAAACCAAGAAGAAAGTAGAATTTAGTAGAATGAAATGATATAATATATAAAATTTTATATTTTCACAGTATAAAAATATTCCATACCCATAGCCCTCTACTTCTCTAAAGTATAAATAAGGAAGTATATTTTCTCATCTCTTCTCTGGGGCCAGACATGGTCATTAAAAAAATAATTATTATAATTATAGCTTATATATAATTACAATGCAATTATCATTATAATAGCATAGCATTCAGTTTTGCATTAGTGTTTTGTTAAAAACATTTTCATCATTCTAAGGTTTCTATATTCCAAACAAATTAATAATTCAACTGTTTTCCTACTCACTGCCCCCCCTTCCAAAGTTTTAAAAATTTTTTTAAATCTATTTCAATGGCTTTCCATTTGTACATATACCTCTGAAGTCTATAAATTTGTTCAAATGGTTGCCTGCATCATGACAATGGGAGTGGATGTCAAAGGAAACATAATAGAGATGTCACCTAGGCATTTCATACACGTTAGGTGTTCCTTAAATATACTCAGCATTTAAAGTAGATAGCCTGTAGGGAGGACAGAAAGCAGCCAAGTGTAACACTTCCTTTTATGATATCACCTAGTTATGCCACTCTGAAGAACTACAAAGTTTCTGGCCAAGGAATGCTTAGAAATATGTTAGAACTAAATAGAACAGAAAGATGATCAGCTAAGGAAAACTCATCTTTGGAATTCAGTGAAGGCACAAAAAGACAGTGGGGAAATTGGTAGTAAAGTACATTCACTTTGCTCTCCCAGACTATAGGACTAATAAGGGAACAGACAGATAGAAGTCACTTTAGGGGTTCTTTGAATATGAGTATCTCAGTGTGACACAGAGCAATAGATTTGCTCTGTAAAGAGTTGCACTATAATACAGTGTGAACAGAGCAATAGATTTGGATTAGAATGACTACTGCCTGGAGATAGTGCAGACCAAGTGGTGAATCTGGTATCAAGAAGAAGTGAGTCAGAATCTTTTCTGCCACTTATTTGCTGTGTGATCCTGTGCAACTCACTTCACTTCTCAAAGACTATTTCATTGTCAGTAAAATAGAGATGGTAATTCTTATAATTCCTGCTTCAAATAGTTGTCAGACTCAAGTGAGAAAATGTATTCTGAAGTACTTTGCAAACTTTGTAAATTATTTTTGCCCTTGGATCAATCACAAACTTTTTGATCTCAGTCTTATTGTATATGGAGAGTGTTGGTTCATGGCTCTCTATGTGGCTACTTCCAGCTCCAAATCCTAAGAATACATACAATATTTGTTGCTCATCTCTCAATCTATTTCCTTTTGGGTCAGTCTAGGCAAGTCCTCTTGCAAGGATTGTGCTCAAACGAGGTCCAGAGAGACCTCAGCATCAGTATGAGGAGCTTTTACTAATGCTTTTTCAAAGTCAAAGGAACTAAGAGTAAAAATTTAGAAACTTCCAAGGCTACAAGTGTTTAACCCAGCTTTCACTACTTATGGAACAAATGGAATAGACAAGATATACCTAGCTTTATGAAGTAGATGTGTTCTTGAAAAACTGTGCCTGAATTGATTTTTTACAAGTTAAATATGTTCTTATTAATTGGATAAATTATTTCAGATGAGCTTTATTTTAATTTCTGACCATTTTCAGTGAGCAGCAATTCCTAATACTTAAGCTTAGAATTTCTTTGCCCTAAAGCCTCTCCCATCAAGTAGTCAATGATCTGTAAACAAGCATTTAAATGCACTAGAGAAGCTTACTTTGAAAGGAACCCTGAGATGAGTCATAGACTCATAGAATATCAGTGCTAGAAAGGCCCAAAGGTCCTCTACTATCTAAAGTATTGGTAGGTAATGGTAATAGGCACATTAGGGTTCAGATTTTTGAATATTGATTTGTATATTGATTTTTCTTAAAGTGGGCATACCTGGTCATATACCAAGGCTATAATAAACAGCATTTGAAGATTCTGGGGAAAATAGCATGGTGTAGTAGCCAAAAAGCTGGACTCCAAAACAGGAAAGCTAATTTCAAGATACAACTTTGACATATACTGAATGTATTCCCTTAGGTAAGTCACTCAAACTCTTGGGGTTTAGGACCACTCACTGTCTTGAACTGATAGAAAGGGTTTCTTCATATGTTAATTTCCTCTTTTATTGAAATCACAGGCCCAGTCTTTATCCCAGTCTCAAGGCTATGAAGTAAGGCTGAAGTTCTACACCCTTAGTGTAGAAATGCAAAATGATTTTGGTCAATTACTGGTGTTAGTAGTGGTAATGGGGCAAGCAGGGATGAAATATTATTGTTATTGTTGTTTTACCATACACTTACTCAGTTTTTTTTGTAGACTGAAAAAATATGTAGTCTCTGGGGAGAGGGGCCCAAGTAGGGCTTTTAAGTGGAGAAGTGGTTGAATGACAAAGAAAGGAATTTGGTATCTACTGGCTCTCAGGTTTGTTTTTCAGCTTAGTTTAGCCAACACCAAGACAATTAGGTGCTCTTCCATTTGGATACTGAAGCACAGAATTGGATAGGAGGGGCCATGTCATAGGGCTAACAAATTCAAACTGTATCTATCTAGATGAACAGATTCTTTCTAGCCTGGAGAATGGAACAATTTATTTAGCACATTCACTATGAGGACTGAATCACTTAAGCAAGATAATACACAAAGGATACACAAGTATATGAGTACCCTCAGACACTCAGCCACTGATGGTCAGTCACTAGGATCACCAGCTTTGGGTAAGTAGAACTGAACCAGAAGGACTCCAAACATTTGGAGAAAATATTGTAGTTGAGCTGTCCAATGTACCTTTGTTGCACAAACCTATCTGATTTAGAAGAACTGTCCCAAAGACAGCATTAACTTATTGCTGTGGGGACTGTGCATATTGAAAAGCAATTGATTGATTAAGTGGGGTAATGAAAAGTGAAATATCAATGATAATGCTGAGGTGGCAATTCTGGGTGAGGTGAGCAGGAGGGATGGTGATGACTTTAAGAGAAATAGGAAAATTTGGAAGGAAGGAGAATTTGGTGAAGAAAATGAATTAAATTTTAGACATGTCAGATTTGAGATGGTTATGGAACATTCATTTTTCAGCATACAAAATACGCAGTCAGGGGAACTTAGGAGAAATTCTAAGGCTAACTCACACATGTAGGTATATACATATTTTATAAAGCATATGACAAGACGTGTATAGTATTTGTTTCTACAAATAAATAATATAATGTAATATATACTTTATACCATATAATTCTACTGTTGGATTTAAAAATCAGTCTGGCTGTCTACTGAACTATTTCTGGCCTGGACAAGCTACCCCCAGCCCCCAAGGTTTCCCACCACAGTCTTCCTTATCTCCCCCTATAATAAACCTAAAACTGAAGCTATCTTATCTGATGAATATTAACCTTCTTGAGGAATGTTTGCCTATGTTTGCCTGCTTAACAATGTTTGCCTATTTAATGTATGTTTGCCAAATGCTTCCTGACCCCTGTCCCTGAAACCCCCCTCCCCAGATGCTTCCTGACCACCTGTCCCTGACACTACCTTGATAATTATGTATGTACCAACCCCCTTCCCCAAACATTTCTATATAAACTCTTGGCTGAGAATTCCAAGGGGTCATTCAGGCATGCCTCTCTGCCTAGGGACCCTAGCTATTATTTCTAGTAAAGAATGAGCCTCTTCTTGCATATTGCATTGTCAGTGTGATTCTTCCTCCAGCCATGAACCTGGGTTAGGTATTAAAATTTGGGTACAACACTACATGATGTCCTTATAATACAAAATGTATAATGCGATGTTACTAATATCCATATATAATTGTACATAGAGAGCAAGAGATGGAGATAGATAAAGAGAAAAAGAGAGAAGGAGGGGGAGGAGGTAGGGAAGAAGACATAGAAATAGAGAGAGAAAGAGAGAGATAAATTATAATCAAACCCAAGTGTAAGTATATAAGGAAAACAGAAGTTGCAAGGAGACAGAGGATAACCTATAGTTAGAGAGCATGAGATAGATAATGAACCAAAAAATGAAAATGAGTTTCAGTTAGACAGGTAGAAGTTAAAAAAAGAGGGCAGTATCATAAAAACTGAGAAAAGGGAGAGTAATTAGGAGGAGAGATTGATCAGCAGTGTCAAATAGTGCAGAAATGTTCAAATTAATGTGGATTGAGAAAAGGCCATTAGTTTTGGCAAGTAAGAGATGGAGAATATAAAAGGGAAGGGAGTAAGGGAAAAATATAGGTGTGAAGTTCATATTTAACAAAGGGATTTTGGAGTTTTGACTTGAAAGTGAAACACTTTGGTGTGATAATGAGATCAAGGTTGTGATCATTTTCTCATGAGCAAGCTGAAGGGACTGGAGGAATAGGTCATAACAGTTGATGAAATTGAAGAGATAGAAGGTTAAAATGTATAAGAGTATATAAATATGATTAAGTCCATGGGGGTAAGGATAAGAGTTAGGATAGAAGACTTTGAGCAAGGTTTTTAATTAATTCCTTGGGAATGGGAGGAGAATGTCCTGGGAACTGGTGTGTGTATATAACTGAGTGATAAATCTGGATAGAGTAAACCTCAAAGGAGGAAAGACTGCAAAGTGGAGGCATGAGAGGGAGAGACTAGGGTGAAAACAAGAAGTAATGGCTGCCCATCCAGGACTAGCAGGATGGGGGTATGAGTGTAAATATACCCAGTGCTGCAAAGAGTGCCTAGTGATTCAGTGGTCATCTGGGAGAAGCCATGTTTCTGAGAATTGCAGGAGATGGAAGGAGCCCAAAGGAAGAGGTCTAAAATGGGGGAAAATCTGTCTAATATAAAAGCATAAATTTCCAGGGCCACAGGAGAATGACTGGATAGGGACACAATGGGAAGGAATTGTGATTAAGGGCAATGAAGAAACAGAAAATGAAGGTTAAGTAATGGTTAAATTTATATGATATAATTTATATATTTATATAGCAAAGTACTTTACATATGCATTTACATTTGATTCTTACAATAATATGTACTATTGTTATCTCAATTTTATAGGTGAGAAAAGTGAGGCTGAAGAAAGTTAAATAACATGCCCAGGGTCACATAGTTTTGTAAGTATCAGGCTTCCTGACTGCAAGTCCAATAGTCTATCCATTGCACCAGTCATTAATTCATCATCACAGGAATTAGGAAAAGAGACAGAGTAGGGGGTAAGAAATGGGGAATGAATTTGTTAGTTAGAGAAGCTAATTATGAGAAGCAGGCAAACTCATTGGAGAGATGAGACAAAATGAGGTTCAGAGAAGTGAAATTTTTGTTCAAGGCCACATACCAAAGACAGGGCAGAATCAGGAAGGGAAGTCAGATCTTTTGGCGTCTACTCTAGGCCATTTTAAACTATATACATTGTATGCAAATACAGATTTTCAAAATAATGGATATATTTAAAGAAGAGTACTCCACATATTTCTCAAAGTTGAAGAAATCTATCATCTTTTCCCTGATATTAAGGGAGTAGGTATATTAGTCAAAGTTCTGAAGAAGTAATTAGGAATGAAGAGAATTGAAAAGTGACAACTTGTACCTGGCATCTTCACTGGCCAAGCATCTTCCTGAATATTATTTATTTCCAACTTAGAAGAGACACTTCAGCATAGAGTGTCTGCACAAAAGAGGGGAAGAAATGGGTTTCTAATTGATTCATTTTGCCCCAGCAAGGTGTGTACTGAGTGAGTGAGATAGGGAAGAATAAGAACAGCAATGCTGTTAGAGTGTACTGTTGTTTGCAGTACATCTTCATGCTTTCCCCTTCCTGCCCAAGTATGGTGTTGAAGGACTTTCTTAAAATCTCTAGTATGATCTCCAAGGATAAACCTCAGATGTCAATACAGCTGTAATCTTTCATCAAACAACACTGGTTTCTTATTCTGTACTATGCACTCCACAGGGTTGAGTAACAACAAAAAAATTAGAAAAACAATTCTTGGCATTTTATAGGGAATAACAAGAGGAAACATCATATGTGAGAACAACATCCTCCATGAAGTCTTCCAAATGAACCAACAACAGATCACTTTCTTGCTTCAAAACCCACTTATTATAATTTGTATGATATTGTCAATTTGTTTATTCCAGTTGATTGTTTCTTATGTTTGTCTTCTTTTTACAGTTAGACCGTAGTAGAAATAATATCTTCTAATTCATTTGCCTCTGTCACAATAACTACTGCAGTATGGTATACTCAGAATGTGTTTGGGAAATTATTGTTAAATCTTAAACATATTCACAATTACAAAATTAGTATGGAAAATGCATGATATATGAAAGGGATTGTCAGTTAAAAAGGTTTACAATTTGAACATCATAAAATCTCAGGGTTAGAAAGTATACCAGAGACCATATAAAATAATAATAATAATAAACAGTAATAAATAACTAATAATAATAGTTAAATTTATATATAGCTATAAGGTTTACAAAGGTAATGTACAAAATATCATCTTACTTTACAATGACCCTGGAAATAGGTAGGTGCTATTTTCTCCACCTATGGATGAAGAAACAGACAGAAAAAGGTTAAGTGATCATGACTTTAGGGATAGTTTAAGGTAGGATTTAAACCCAAGTCTTTCTGATTCTAAATTAAATTCTATTTACTATGTCATCTAAATGCCTCTGATCTAGTCTGTCCACTTACACCTGAATAAGAATCACCTCTAAGACATATCCAACAAAAGATTATACAGTTTTTTCTTGAAAAACTCTAGTGATGAAGGACTACACTACTTTCTGATTAAGCCCAGAATGCTTAATGCTTTACTGATTCCTATTGCAGTGATGGCAAACCTATGACACGCGTGTCAGTACTGGTACACATAGCCATTCGATAACACAGCCGAATACAGAGAAGTATGGGGCCACATGCCAAGGATGAAACATTTGTTGTAGTGTAGTGTAGACACTCTGTGTGACAATTCTTTTTTTTTATCTATTTTTTTAAACATTTATTAATATTTATTTTTTTGAAAAGTTAACATGGTTACATAATTCATGCTCTTACTTTCCCTTTCACCCCCCTGAATTCTACCCCCCCCATGGCAGATGTGTATTTCCACTGGTTTTAACATGTGTCATTGATCAAGACCTATTTCCAAATTGTTGATAGTTGCATTGGTGTGGTAGTTTCGAGTCTACATCCCCAATCATGTCCGCCTCAACCCATGTGTTCAAGCAGTTGTTTTTCTTCTGTGTTTCCACTCCTGCAGTTCTTCCTCTGAATGTGGGTAGCGTTCTTTTCCATAAATCCCTCAGAATTGTCCTGGGTCATTGCATTGCTGCTGGTACAGAAGTCCATTACATTCTATTTTACCACAGTGTATTGGTCTCTGTGTACAAAGTTCATCTGGCTCTGCTCCTTTCACTCTGCATCAATTCCTGGAGTTCTTTCCAGTTCACATGGAATTCCTCCAGTTTATTATTCCTTTGAGCACAATAGTATTCCATCACCAGCATACACCACAATTTATTCAGCCATTCCCCAATTGAAGGGCATACCCTTCTACCTATATTCATTTACCTATTTTGGTTTATTAAATACAGTTATATATTATGATTATACATTTGTTATTTAAACTATAAATATCATGAAATTATGGTTTTTTTCTTGAAGTGACACACCACCAGAGGTATGCTCAGTTTTGGGGTGAATTTTGACACATCAAGCCTAAAAGGTTGCCCATCGCTATCCTATTGATTTTGTTACTAGGAAAGATGTATGACCAAGACCCTACGACTCCTATTATATCTGAAGATAGTTTCCCTGAAAGGAGTTAGGACAGATTACAATAAATTTTCAGTAGGACTAACCAATCCATAGTGCTATCATTAAAATAATTATTGTCTTTGTTTTTCTTGGTTTCTTTATTATAGTCTATGGGGAGATGGGAGATTTTTGTTGAATGAGTGAACATTTCTCATGGATAAAATCACATAAGTAGATCCCTGAAATGAAAAATACAGGGATTGGATACAGAAGACCCAATTTCTAATCTTATTCTTTGCTCTAAGGTTATGGGTAAGTCATGTTTTTAAGACCTCAATACTCTCATCTGTAAAGTGAGAGGGTTTTTATAACTCATTCTCATAAATTAGAGGAGAAAGGAAGAGGAGCTTACCTCAAAGAGGAATATTATCCCTAAAATATTATCTTCTTTTCCCATCCAGCAAATGGTAAGTGATGCTGCAGGAAATTACTTGATGACAACCAGTGGAACCTAGATCTTATGCCTTTAACAACATCAAAGAACATAAACCTCTACTCACAAGATGTTCTATGTTTCTTTTGAATATTTGAGGAAGTCATAGAAAATTTTGCGAACAGTTTGAGCTATGTTTTATCTGAAAAATTTCCCTTCAATACTGACAATGGGCAATAAATACTATGTTGTCCCCATTATACCCCAGCTAAATGGCCTTTAGCCATTTAAACGGAGGGGTAGAAGGGGGGAGGAAAGGGGATGGGAACAATTTATTAAGCGCCTACTATGTGCCAGGCACTGTGCTACACAGCAATGGACAGAACTTGAATATTTTTGCTCTTTGAATAGCATTGGCAAAAGCTAGGAACAAGTCTGCCCTCATGCTCCCAGATTCTTGCCCAGTGCTTCTTTCAGAAAGTGGTGTATTTTATCTTTATGTGTCAGGATTTATATAAAGATAGGATAGTTCAACTCTAAATGTAATGAGTTGGAAGAACAACTCTCTGGTGGCTTTCTCCAGTGAGCACATCATCAATAACATTGATTGCTAAAAATAACTAATAACACAGGGCTAGGGGTGGCTGGGGGCTGTTCCAGTCCATTCTCCAAGTGGTATGGAAAAAAGCCTTTTGCCCCTAAGATCTGTGGCCAACAGGTGAGCTCCTGTAGGAATTCAGAGAGAAAGAGAAATTAAAGAGCCCAAATGATCCTAAATTCTTCCAGAATATTTCAAGAAAATGGAAGCATGTCTCAGCAGGATTTTGATATTTATAAGGGGAAAAACTTAAACTTTCTTAAACTAAGAAACTCTTGAATCATAGAAGCCCCTCTAGGGTGGAATCCTGGAGGTGAGAGAAAGGTTAGTTTGAGTGAGGTTGATAAAATGAAAAACCGTATACTAAATAAAGAAGAAAAGGAGATATCTGGTGTTTCATGAATGTGATGAGTTCAGAATCTGAGTCTGTAATCAATACCAGTAATCTCTCAAACTTACTATGGGGTTTAAAAAATAAGGAGCATAATTATATGTTGAGCCTTGTGATTCAAACTGCACAGAAAACAGAATAGTGAATCTTCTTATCTTTTATGTTCTATTTACCACTTTCCATCTATCACTATTCCAAAATTGACAGATGAATAAATAGATTATTTATTTCCTTGTTTAGGTACATCTACAGAGGATTTGTAAGGAAACAAGGATAGAAAAGGACAGGGTAAGAAGACATTGAAGAGTTAGGCTCTACTGAGAGTTGGTGGAGGGAGGGAGTGTCACTGTATCAAAAAATTTCACTTTATTCACTTTTATTCTTGTTGTTATAAGATACCATGTGATAAAATATTTTTTTATCATATAAAGCATGACAATTTAGTCTTTGACTTTATTTTGTCTCTCTAGAGCCCATGAGTGACAATGAAAAAGCCAACCTATATAATTGTTAGCTATTCATTTAATTTAATATTCAATTGGTGTCTACTTTGTGAAGAGCATTGAGCTAGTTGCTGGGGAAGATAGAAAGTTTATATAAAATGGTCTTTGTTTTCACTGAGCTAACAGTCTTTTTGAGGTGGGGTTGGGAAGCTGGTTCTAAAGCTTTTGGTCTTATCTTAATCCTTCAATAGAGATAAAAATAATATTTGAAAAGTAAGGGGGGTATGGAAAGAACCAAAGTGAAATGCCAGACTACAGTCAAAGAAAAATTATTTAGCTACCTAAAAACAAGCCTAACGTAACAGAAAAGTAAAATGTTTTAAAAATTAATGCTAGACATGTCAACTCTCATCACGAAGTTTTAAAAGTATACAGTTACTTAAATACATTTAGTTAAATTATGTTTTCTGTTTTGTGTAGATATGTGTCTGCTATTGGGACGCTCACTTTGCATTCTGAGGGCAATTTTTTCAGTGGGAATGGAATGTAGAATGTAAAAGGTTTTTCAGTTGGTTTACCTCCCCGTTCACCCCATGCAGCTTGTTGATTTTCCTTTGCAAGAACTCTCAGATGGGAATATTCCTCTTTTAACACAAGGACTGAAAAGATCTCCTTTTAAAAAATTTGCTTTTTAATATTATGATGACAAATATTAATGAACATAAACATTTCACTGTAGATTAAAGCCACTGTATATGAAGTCATGAATATCTATGAATATATACAATTAGGGGGTATTTTAAAAATATTTCAAATTTAATGCAGTGGTTCTAATACTACTTTTGTCCCCCTCTGAATTTCCTTCTCTTTTCTTTTGTTCATTTTTAATGGTTCATTGATATTCTTTTTTACTTTTCTTCCTTTTTTCTTAAATACTATCACTATCCTCTTTTTTAACCCATTAACTTTCCCTTCTTTCACATAAGTTAGCTCTTAAAATAAATAAGTTTTGTTCTGAAAATATATATTTTATTCTGCATCAACATTCCATCACCTGTTTCTCTTAAGAAGAGGGAAACAGAAATCATATCAGTTTTCAGAAGTCATAATCAGTTCTATGGGGAACATAGAATGTAAGTCTTCTGAAGCTGTTTTTCTTTAAATTAATATAGTCACTATATACATTGTTCTACGGTTGCTCATTTCTGTCAGGGCATGCGAGTCGTTTCTGTATCTATGACCTTAGTTATTTCTAATGGGACAATTATCCACTTGGGTTAACTATATCTGGGTTAACCTCTGAGTTAAATATCTCAACTCATACATAGGAAAGTCAAGATCACGGAGTGTATATACCGTTTCTCCTCAAAATTTTAGGGCAGAATTAATTAGCTTTTGGAAATGTGTTAATAAAGGTGGAATAGTAAAAGGAATGGGTACAAACATGTCCCAAAACTGGAGGCACAAAGTATATATAGAGTCCAAATGAAAGTGGATTTAAATTTAAGAGAAAATGTAACCAAAGGGATAATTCACATCTCTTGGAAGTCCTTTTCTTTCCTTCATGGGGCTTCCTTAAAGTTTTCCTTAGGTTTGGTTTCTGCTATGTTCATTGTTGAGTACTGAAGTTGTCAATAGCTTGTCCTCGACTCTAATGTAGACACTGTCACAATTTGCATTGATTGCACAAATGTTCCAGATCTTTCCAAGTTTACAAGGGCTTCCTCTAGCCAAGGCAGTGGGTCATGGGTGGGAGGCAATAAGAATAAGATAAGAGACACTTTTCCTCCTCTCTTCCCCCAATACCTAACTCTCATGAATTAGTTGGCTAGATTGCTCTATCCTAAAGAAAACTAGAGACTAGAAATGTCAAATTTTTAAGCCCATTTGTTATATTTACACAAACCCCACAGGACATGATTTAAATATCTTCAGTCAATCTCAATACCTCTCCTGTCCAGCAACATCAGTACATTTATCAGGAGCTCAGTTCTGAAATCTAGAAGATCAGAATATCAGTCTCAGATATTTACTCCATATGTTATTCAGGGCAAGTCACTTAACCTGGCAGTCCAGTCTCTTCATTTGTAAAATAAGAATAATAGTAATCCCAAGGTTTTTGTGAGGATCAAAGTAGATACTATTTGTAAATACTTAATAAATGCTAGTTCCCTTTCAATGATTTTTACTCTATTCTTACTTGATTGATTAGGTGGTTCCTACTTAGTTTAATGTTTTTGATTGCCTGATTCAATAGAAGTGACTAAGCCTTGTTTACATCTACTCTAACTCTCACTGATTCAATCAAGAAATCTAAGGGATCTCTGTAGTTACTAAGGCAGTGGTATGGAAAACCCCTCTTCTATACATATATTGACAAGTAGGAAACATGAATCATCATCACTCTTTTTGGAGGCAAGATTGCTCATTTTATAAATTAAAGTTGATAAAATCATTCAAAGTTATTTTTCTTTAAAGTACTATACTCATTGCACACATTGTTCTACCAGTTCTATTTGTTTCACTATGCATCATATGTATAAGTCCTCCAATGCAGAAAGAGATTAAGTGACTTGTCCAAGATCACACATTAAGTGTCTGGGGCCAGATTTTAATTCAGGTCTTTCTGACTCCAGGCCTGGCACTCTATCCATTGAGCCATGTAACTGCCTCCACATCTGATGTTATTACGTGATAATTTATTAAGATATTCCCAATAGGTAAGCAGCTCTTTTGTTTCCTGTTCTTTGCTATAACAAAGATGCTGGTATGAATATTTTTATGCATAATGTTCTTTCCCTTTTTGATGTCTACTATTGTAGTAGTATTACTGAGTCAAAGGATATCTCATTTAGTGATTTGGGAGGGCATAGTTTGAAATTGATTTCCAGAAAGTTAGGTAGCTTCCTACCTCCACCAATAAATATACCTGTCTTTCCATAACTCCCCCAACAATTGCGATTTTCTTTTTTGTTGTTGTTGTTGTTATCTTTGCCAATCTGATGATTGAAAAGTGGAATCTCAGACTTGCTATAATTTTCATTTCTCTAGTCAATTAAGATTTGGAGAATTTTGATGACTTGCTTTTATTTTTATGAGACCTATCTGTTCCTATCTTTTTTTAATCATTTGCTAACTGGGGAATAGCTATCTTTTGAATATTTATATGAATTCCCTATGTGTCTTCAATATCAAAGTTTTATTAGAAAAATTGTTACAAAAATTTCCCTATTGCGGGGCAGCTGGGTAGCTCAGTGGAGTTAGAGTCAGGCCTAGAGACAGGAGGTCCTAGGTTCAAACCCGGCCTCAGCCACTTCCCAGCTGTGTGACCCTGGGCAAGTCACTTGACCCCCATTGCCCACCCTTACCACTCTTCCACCTATGAGACAATGCACCAAAGTTAAGGGTCTAAAAAAAAAAATTCCCTATTAACCATTTATCATCTAATCCTAAGAAAATTGATTTTAATTGTGCAAAAAGTTTTCAATTTTATGTAATCAACATTATTCATTATGTTACCTGTAATTCTCAGTATCCATTGTTTAAAAAAAAAAAAACTCTTCCCCTCTCCATAATTGTGAAAGTTATCTCCTACCCTAATCCTCTAGTTTGTCTATGACATGGTCTTTTATGTCTGTCTAATATATTCATTTGGAGTACATTGTATTGAGACATTTGTCTAAAACTATTTTTTCCTAGAATGATTTGATGTTTTCCTAGTAGGTTTTTGCCAAATTATGCATTCTTCCAGAAACCAAGCAGATAACCATCAGTTGAGGTATAGCTGGGCAAATGATGATATATAAATGTAATGGGAAATTGTTGGGCAATAAGGAATGTCAAAAAGGACAGTTTTAGAGAAATCTAGGAAGACTGGTATGAACTGATACAGAATAAAGTGAGAAGACTCTGAACAACATATTATATATAATACTAACAAAATTATAAATACTTTGAAAGGCTCAAGAACTTCTCTGGAGATTCTTAATCTACAGAAAAATTACAGGATTTTTGGTTTATTTTCTAACCTTTTGGTAATATGATTGGTATCTTACTTAATCAATGAATTACTTTAGGTATCATAGTAACTTTTCTGGCATAATCTAAAAACAAACAATCTCTCTCCAAGTATTTAGTCCTGACTATTTCTGTGTTCTTGACAGCTGTATTTATATAGTCCCTTTACTAGGTAGATGTCTAAACATCTTATAATTTTATACTCTGTCCCTTTACTAGGTAGATAATTTTATAGCCATTTTGAAAGAAATTTCTTTTTCAATTCTTCCTACAGGATTTTGTTAGAAATATATAGAAAATCTAATGGTTCGCTTTTTTTCTTACCAAACCCTACTTTCCTTTTTTTTACCTCTTGCATTATTAGTTCTTTTTGTCACTCTCAGAGTCCTTGTGGCTGAGCAGTTTTTTTTTTTTGTTTGTTTTTGTTTTTTGTGGGAATGGAGTAGGAATTTAAGGTTTTGTTTGTGGTTGTTATAGGGTTACTTTCTTTTTGCTTCTTTTTTTTGTTGTTGTTGTTACTTTCTTCTGGGCTTCTTTTAAGCCATAATTTTTTTTTATTGTCTTCAAAGATTTCATATAGTTACTTATAATTTTTTTTTGATCCTCTGTTCTAGTTTTGATTTTGTTCCATTCTTTTCTTCCATGCTTGGATGAGTTGAGTAGAATATATTTGTCCTGTCCCTTCTGTAGTCTCAATGTCTTTACAAATGCTGAACTGAATGGAATAATTAGTAATCATCCTAACTACTTCAATCTCTGTCTTCTAACAGTCTTTGTGGTCCACTGCCTAAGGCAATCTCTGTCTTATCCTTTAATGAGCCTCAATCAGGAGTTGATTCCATCCCATGCTTTCATTCTGGCAAATTCCAGGAGAATTTTGGAAATTATCTTGATCTCAAGCTTCTTGCACATACCCCTTGGCAGTGCCCAGGAACTGAGTGGCCCATGCCCCTGATGATGGGCCCAGTGTTTTAAGGAATACACAACTTAGTACTGTTTCTGACTATATGACCTATGGGGGTCCCTTTCTTTAGTTCCGACAAGGTAGGAACACAGGATTTGGCATAAGGTCCCAGAGTGATGACACTTACACTGGTCTGTAACACTTCACTGCCCCTAGAGCACTGACTGGCTTTGGGTCCAATTATAGCTAATTCTGGTTTTACTAGCAGGGCTCTCTTGCCTGCCTCAATTGACTTCTTATTTAACCTAAGCTTGAGTTGGCTTCCCTATTTGCAACTCCTTTGCCAGCTTCCACTGTACTTTTTGTGCAGTTCTGTGCTGGACTTAGGAATAATTTGTTTCCTTGTTGTTATTTCTGTTATGTGGAGATGGCAAACATGGAATCCCTGCAAAGATACAGGAACAGCCTTACCCAGGATTCCAGGGGACTCCCTTGGAGAACTTTGGGTGAGGGGGCAGTTGAGAGGAATTGGCAGTTACGGTGTGGAGGTTGAAGTGAGTGGACACTCTGCTTACTACTCCACACTTGGGAATCACTTGAGAGGCCATTGTGGCATAGCCAGTGTGGTTTCTACATAAGGATTAGCCTGTTTAATAGGGTTAGTCTTTATCAACTTCAATATAACAAATATTTAGTGATTAGAGAGTAAAGATATTCATTAATAGCAAGAGAGCCAGTTTTAGTTAAGTGCCCTCATCCCCTCTTGTGAGGGGGGGAAGGGCAGCTTCAATCTCACAGTTCAGGGTCACCTTTCATTATCCTAAAACCCTCATTAACCTCTCTAGTTTTCCTTGTTATTTCCTAATATAACCTCTACCTTCAATATCTGTGCCTGGAAATTATTTGGGGAATACTCACAACTTAGTCTGGACATCTAGTTTGAATCCTGTCTGCTGCCAGTTTTAAGAAGATCATCTCTGTCCTCAACAGTTATATAGCTAGTTTCTATTTACTCATCTATCTGACCTGTGAGGAATATAAATTAAAGAAAAGGAACATCATTGGGGTTTCAGCCATAACAGAAACTTACCAAAAAGATCTCATCCTGTCTTCATTACCAACTGAAGCAGCAACTGTTAGAGGGGGAGGGGTTTGAGATCCAGGAGTGTTTTACCCCCTCCTTTCTCACTGAAGCCTGTCAATCTGTGGCTCTTGACTTGAAGCTCTTTTTGGCCCTGACACATTTATCTGCTTCTCCAAATTACCTGTTATTATCATCATAACATTTCCAGTTTGTTTTTAATCATTCTGGGGTACTTTTCAGTTATTTGCCAGGGTTTTATATGGGTAAGCTGGGTAGTCTTAAACAATGTTCTGCCAAGAACCAAGAGTACCACCACCTTTACCTATCACCCTTCTTATCCCAGCATCAAGGCAAATATATTTGAAATGGTTCTTTCATCAGTAAGTCAGTCAAAGAAACTGAGTTCCTCTGAAGTTTCTCTTATTCTCTGTATCTGTCTCTGTTTTAATTTGTCTCTGTCTCTGCCTCTGTTTCTCTGTGTCTTTCTTTTGGCAGATAGTGGCATTAGAGATCACTTGTATTTCATGTAGCAAGTCCTAAACTCATTTTTAGACATTTCTAGATAACAACAAAAGCCTTATATGTGAGGGAAGATGACTTTGTCACATAGCCAGTAGTAACCAGGGCATAAAGCAAGCACATTACAGGGCTAATTCCTGCAGTAATGAGACAGGGACTTGAATTTCCTAGTGTCTACATCACAGTACCTTGCCAGAGAAGGCAAATTTGAACCAATCTGGATCCATATTATGGTCTACAATTCAATCATCCCATTGTATTTTATATAGCCAAGAGCCAAACCATCATAAAGGAACTTACCAGCTCAAAGAATCAAAGAGTTAGGAACATAAGGGAACTTTTAGATCACTGAATGCAAGCCATTAAGGGCCAGAAAACTAAAATGATTTGCCTAAGGCCATCCAGATAGCCTTGGTCTAGAATGATCTTCCTGAAATAACCAATATTAAGGATTTTTCTTAATCTCAGTTTAGAAATGTACCAATTTTCAAAGATGTTCTGTGGTTAGTAGTTTGTGAGAATAGGAGACAGGACAACTGCCACTAGGTACACACAGGAAAAAAAAGCACAGGATGGGCAGCAATGACTTTCAGTAACCAGAAGAGAAGGCACAATAAATCTTAAGTTCAATAGAGAAAAATCTGTGGAGAATGAATTTGGTCAACAATAGCATTTGGAAGAATATAGGCTAATGTGCAGGTAAATAGGCAATTGGAGATGGTGGCATGTGGGGCACAGTTATAAGATGAAATTCCACATTTATCTACTCAAGGCTGGTTTATATTATAATGAAGCACTTTTAAACATAGGACATTTAAAAATGGTTTTTTGCACCTCATCTAAAGTCTAACCTTTAGCAAGAAGTCTTTCTCATTCCTCTGATCTTAGTGCCTTGCTATGGAAATTATATTTAATTTATTCTGTATATATCTTGTTTTTACACAATTTTTTTCATGAGCTTCTTGAGAGTAGGGATTTTTGTTTTGTTTTTCTTTGTATTCTTAGCACAAAGAATATAGTATGTGCTTAATAAATGCTTGTTGAATTGGCAATACAAATAAGCCATATAGATATTACAGTCTAATAAGATCTCTTGTAACATTGTTTGGTCAATAAACTAAAAAATGAATTAAGAAGCATTTATTGAGCTCCCATTGGGTGCCATATACTATTCTAGGTACTAGTGATAGAAAGAAAATCAAGAAATATAAATCACTCAATAGGTATTTATTAACAACTTACTGTGTCCTAGGCACTATGCCCAGCTCTGTTGATGCAAAATAAAAGACATAAGTGGTCATTGTCCTTAGGGAGCTTAAATTCTAATAGGAGAAATAGGAAAATAATTAAGTACATACAAGATAGATAGAAGGGTGTGAGGAGGAATAGAGGGGTAAAATTTTCCTAAACAAGGTGGGATTAGGGGGCAGCTAGGTGGTTCAGTGGATTATGAGCCAGATCTAGAGACAGGAGGTCTTGGTTCAAATCTGGCCTCAGACATTTCTTAGCTGTGTGACCCTGGACAAGTCACTTAATTCTCAATTGCCCAGCCCTCACAGCTCTTCTGCCTTAGAACCAACAAACAGTACTGATTCTAAAATGGAAGGTAACGGTTTCAAAAAAAAAGAAGATAATGATTAAATATGAGTCCAGAAAAAAGGTCCAGAAACCAAGAGGCTTGCTTGGGGAGCTAGGACACACCTATAGCACCTTGCATAGTACATGAGTTCAGATGCTTGTTGTTGATAAAGTCCTGTGCTTATTCTTTTATGTATTCATGTATGCCCCTCCACTAGAAAGCCATTTTGAGCTGCAGAAGATAATGCTGTTATATATTCTGATAGTATATAATCAGAGAACAGCAGCTGGACAAGTACTTAGACTCCTCTTTGTTTTCTTTCCTCTGTGTAGTCCTATTTTGACTCTATGAATGTAGAGTCACATGTGGAAGAAAAAAGCACTATGTTACTTTATATTAGAAAAATCAGAAAGAAAACAAACTTTGCTCTAAAATCTCTTCTTCCTTTTGAGATTGGAGCTGAAAAGACAACTTCTCCTAGATTTCTTCCTTTTTTAATTTGACACTTGATAGATTACTCTACTAAAATACAGAAGGCTAGAGGCTCTCCCTTTTCTCCCTTTTCAGAGTTCCAACTAGCTACTGTTCTTATTTCTATTTCTCTGTATTTTTACACTTTTATGGTGAAGAAGGACAGTTTCCAGTATTAACTTTTTCTAGACCAAAGGGCTGGTTAGGACCTCCGGTGGTTTCACAATGGTTTAGGACTTACTGATAGTCTGGATAAGAACTTTCCTGAGAGGATGTCGAGATAAGAACAACCTGGGACAATGTTGAGATAAGTCCTGGAGACTGATTAAGCCCACCAAGATTCCAACTCCTATCCCTCCCCCCATTCCAGTTACTTTAAAAGAACCCTACTGGTGTCGCCCGGGTGGAATGCTACTTTATAGCCTTCTCTGGTGCACCAGCTTATTAAACAGACCTCCTTGTGTATTGCAGTGTTGGTCTCTGTTTGTTGGGTGGGCTCATGGAAAATGGACCCTAACATATGGGGGTTCGTCCAGTCCGTTTGACGACCCCCCACTCAACAACCAGAGGCGGCAGGAGGCGGGAGTGACTTGTCCTTTTGATTCCGGGGTAAGTCGGGCCGGCCAGGAATGTATGTGTGCATGTGTGTATGAATGTATGGCGAGGGGGGTAACGATCCACGAAACGCATACGGGTTGTAGGGCGCCTGCCTGGTCGGGGATTATACGGCCCGCCTTTGCCTAAGCGTTGTGGTCCACTCCGTTCAGGAGTGAGGGGAAGGCTTCCGCCAGATCCGCGACATTGATCGTCCCCTCGACCTGTTTCTGAATGTGGACCTTGGAGTAGTCCGGTTCCGTACCCTCCCAAGAGGATCAGCGACAAAACGAGGGAAGTGATTGTTGAGTGTTTGCGGCGAGCCCCGGAGTCTCTGGGTTTGGGTCTGACAGGGAAATTGTCCGGTTTGAATCCAGCGGGACTGTTAGTTTGAGTCTGACAGGGAAGTAGAAACTTGCGGAGGTTAGAGTACCCTGCCCTGTCCGGTTTGCATCCCGCAGGACCTTCAGGCCGGCACCTGACAATAAGCTAAGCCTCCAGGAGCGCACGGGGGACGCCCTGTCTCGCTTATGGTAAAGACTAATTGGCAGCCTCGGCCTTTCGGCCATTCTTCTAAATTTTCTCAACACCCCCCTGCCTTTGATCCCCTCAATTTCTTTGTCACTCTTTGTGGCGCGCTAAGCCTGACTCTTATCTCCCTTTTCACTTGTGGTTCTATCTTTGTTTCCCTTTTCCTAATGGGAAACTCGACCTCTACCCCGTTGGACCTGATCCTCCAACACTTTGGCGACTTTAAGGCCAGGGCAAAGGATCTGGGATTGGAAGTCCGCCGGGGAAAACTCCAAACCTTTTGTAACAGCGAATGGCCCACATTTGGGATAGGGTGGCCTTATGGGGGGACTTGGGACCGCTCTGTCATATCTGCAGTCCGCGCCCGGGTCTTGGCCCCAGGAACNACCTTGGTTCAAATCTTGGCTCTGCCACTTTCAGTGTGACTTTGGGAAGATATACTTTCACCTCTGCAGACCTCAGTTTCCTCATATTTAGACAACAGAAGTGACTAGATTTTCTCTAAAGTCCTTTCTTTGTCAAAACCTATGCTTCCGTAAGTGTCGGTGATTTTCTCTCTCTCTCTCTCTCTCTCTCTCTCTCTCTCTCTCTCTCTCTCTCTCTCTCTCTCTCTCTCTCTCTCTCTCTCTCTCTTTTTTAAAACTGCTGGAAAGGACTTTAGAGATCAAATGCAACCCTTTCACTTTACAAATGAGGAGAGACTGAGCTATGGTGTTAAAGGCAGAAGGTGATAGAAGAAGCAAACAATTGCTCAAGAACAGAGATAAGGGATTAATCTAGCCACTCTAAGTCCCCTGGCCCCAGGGTGATGGAGTACCTGAGACTGTGGCTCTGTCAGAATGTCCTGTGTGACAGGGAGACAGATAGTGTTTGATGAGACTACAGGGGAGTAAGAAAGCTTGTGTGTCTGTGGGATGGGTGAGTGGAGGAGGCTGGGGTGGGGGAGGAATAGGAGATTGCAGTTATTTGTAAATAATACTTAATTAATGAGATTTTAAATAATGGATGACTCAATGTTATTCCAGGCAGCAATGATGGCTATCTCCATTCTTTCCCTTTTCAATTACAGCTTGAAGGAGGAGGGGATGGGAAAAGGAGGGTAGAGGCAGAAACTCACTGAGGTGAATTAGAGAGATTTTTGTCATGTTTAATATCAATTCATTTTGCAGACTGCTGACACAGTGAGATTTCACAACTCAGAATTTATGGGGCTTCTCAATGAGCAGACTCAAAAACAAATATAAAAGAACTTTAAAAATAGATAGAGAGAAAGGAAGAAAGAAAGAAAGATAGACATAGAAAGACAGACAGAGAGGTAGGGTAGCTAGCTAGGTAGATAGATAGATAAACAATGCCCTCCACCTACAACAACAAAAAACACTCACACGATTATTATTATTATTATTATTATTATTATTATTATTATAGATAGAAAGTAGAGAAGACCTGGGTTCACATTCTGATTTTGAGAGTTCTGTCACCATGGGCAAGTTATTTAACCTCCATAAGCCTCAGTTTCCTCAGTCATAATAACACAAACACTTCTAGCCCCTATCTCAAACGTGTTGTGATAATTACGGAACAGATAATGTATATGCTTCCAGGTGGTTTATAAATGTCAACTCTTATTACAGTATTATTCATAAGAACTTCAGAGTTGGAAAGAACTTCTGTGGCCATCTAGTCTAACCCAATGTAGAAATAGAATCCCCACTATAGTATGAACAGCAAATGATTATTTACCATGTATTTAAAGACTTATAGGAAGGGAGGAACCAGGACTTCCTGAACAGGCCCATTCTATTTTTGAATAATTCTAAAAGTTGAGACTTAAATAAAAACTAATTTTGCCTCTTCAGTTTCTATTCACTGCTCATAATTCTCTCCAAAGAACAAATCTAGTCACTTCTCCATGTGACAACCTTTCAAATAATTCTAGTTAAACTCTGCTGCAGAGTTTCTAGCTAATCAATGCCATTTCTAAATCGTGATATTCAGTTTACTAGATTGTAAGCTAAGAAGGTGTACTGAATCCATCTTATTATCTATGTTCTTGGGTTATGTGCAAAATTGTTTATATTGTAGTGTAGGTGGTTAATAAGTATTTCCTTAATTTTAATTAATTTAAGTTCTTTAAGTAGACAAAGCTTTAGGTGAATATATTTACATTGTTTCCCTCTCTATCCTATATATAGTAACAGCAAAATTTTAAGTATGTAGCTTTTGCCATTATTAAAATAATACATAAGATTGGAAACTGAAGCCCAGAGTGTTTTAGAGATTTGACCAAAGTAAGAGAGTTACTATATAGTTAAAAAAAAGATTTAAAATTGGGGCTTTTGACTCCAAATGTAGTATTCCATATAGGCTGCTGGCATTTGGTAGGGAATACCTTCTGTCTCAGTCCAGACTGAGAAGATAGGAGGATTCTATCAGAAGTATGTGTTCAACACTCAGTTTCCTAAACATGAAAGTCATAATTTTTATCTCCCCTTTAAGTCTCCATTCCTTTTTGTTTCTCCCCCTCATACTGTTCACTTAGTTATCTCTAGGTGTTTTCTATTCTTCTAAAATATTATTGCTTAATTTCCCTTTTTATTAAACAGAGTTAAAAAACAACAAAAAAAACTCCATTATACATTTTCTTTGCTTTTTCAGTTCTGTAGATTTCCCTTTACTCACTATGCATTTGAAAATCCATCAGATGTTTCCCAGACTCTCCCTGAGAAGGGTAGTATTTATACTGATCATTATTATCCTAGAGCCTCAAGATAATGTGACAAATTAGCACAGGGTTCAGAAAATCCAGATCTATGTTGGATCCTGACTAAGGCAGTTTAGTTATTAGATTCCTAAAAATCTAATTATAACCTTAATTTCACATATCAACTACTCCCACATAGAAGAATAACAGAGTAGAATCAGAAGATCTGGGTTCAAATCCTACCAAGACATTTACTATGTAATCCTAGGTGTTACGATTAAAAATAATAAAGACTGATATAATAATATAAATTAGTAGTTTAATTAAAGCCATGGCCATGCTGGTAAAATCATTAGACCACGCGCTGGTAAGAATTCAAAACTGCCACCCCAGCCATTATTGTTACCTCCTCACAGGCGCTCAGGTAGCTAAAGAGGAAGTTCAAAGTCACTTCCCCCTATTTAAAACAGTCCCTCACCTTGAATATGTAATCCAAAACAGGAAACCCGTTGGACCACGGGAAATGTAGTTTTTAAGGTCCCCACGTGTCCATAGAAAATATATATATATACTTTTAAATGGCATTTCCCAAATTCCAATTTTACATAGACAAAATATAAACCTTTCAAAGAAGCACTTTCCTCATTTGTAAATTAAGGTTCATACACTGGCATTTCAGAAGCTGTTGGGAAGAAAGTACTTTGTAAGCCTTAATTCACATTTCTAGAATTTTATATTATTATTTATTAGAAACACAATAAAACATAAAAATGAAAAACTTCAGAGATTTTTGCATAGTTTGGGGTTGCTTTCTAGGAATTTAGCAGACAGAGTGATTCAAAAACAGAGGGAGCTTTTGAATGCTAAGTGCCCTTTTGAAGACCTTCTGTTTCATTATGTAGAAGAGACATATTTATCTGCTACGTCCAGTGGAAATTGGCAATGATGTTTGATCCACAATATGCAAAGTGTGTATTTGAGAATATGTCTTCAACCAGGTATTTTTTTTTTAAGGACCTGATAAGGCAACTTCTCAATGCTGAAAACTCAAACTCAAGAAGACAGAAAATGTATTACAGAAAGTTTTGCTGAGCCACCAGACTGTTAAAGGTTAACAAATAGCTTTCAGAAAACATTGATCATAGACCATTTTGTCTGAAGCAAACACATTAGAATTCAAAACTCTGACTGGTAGTATACAACAGAAATCTTGAATTCTAAAGGATTTTGCTATCTTGGCAGCATAGCACAAAGTGCAGATGATGGGGAGTGGCTAGGTGGCTCAGTGGATTGAGAATCAGGACTAGAACGCAGGTGGTCCTGCGTTCAAATCTGAACTCAGACACATCCTAGCTGTTGACTCTGGGTAAGTCACTTAACCGCCATTGCCTAATGATTACCACTCTTCTGCCTTGGAATCAATACCCAGTATTGACATTATTGATTTTAAGACAGAACCCTTAAGAAGGATTTGAACAGAAAGGGATATGGGAAACAATTCATTTTAGGCATATGAAATAATGTGATATGATGTGTGTGTATGCACATGTGTGGATATATGTACCTGTGAAAATCCGTGATGTGAGTAGAAGATAAGACAAAAATCAAAGAAAGGTGAATAGTTGAGTTTGTCTCATAGGATGTGTATTGAAAGAGGCTGCATGACATAAAATTAGGCTGGAAAAGTAGGCTGGAGGCAGGTTATGGAAGGTTGTGAATTCCAGGTAAAAGAGATTGTATTCTGTCCAACAAGCAGCAAGCAACTAGACATCTTTAAACTATGGACCAGACTTAGGTATTAGGAAGCAGACCTATAGAATGGACTGCAAGAGGGACACAAAATAGATTTGATTTCTAAAATAGCCTAAAGTACTACTTTCATATCCAGCTCTCATGTAACAGGTAAAGTCCACACCTAGTAATCCTTGCTCACAACTATTCTGTATTGACAACAAGCAATGATGCCATGCCGTCCAAGAGGTAGGAGAAAAAATGTAATTGGAGAAGTTTATTTTGAATAAGGTTTGATAAAGTACATCAAGGGAGAAGTCCAATTTCTCTTCTTATGGCATGGTCAAACTTGGGCAGCTATACAAATTTGAAAAGAAGATATAGGGTGTTATTTTATAAGTATATAGGTGTGTATGTATGTGTATAAAGAGAGTGAAGGGGAGAGAGAGGGAGATGACTATCTAAACAAAATATAAAGAGTTAGATCAGCTTTACCGAAACTCAGAGAGCATTTATTTGTTATAATAGGCATGCCTATTTGTAATAGGTAGGGGAGACATTTATGAAAACAAATTAGCTCATTTCTGTAAATAGTTTAATTTCTAATCTGTAATAGTTACATGTTATATCTTTGTAAATCATTTAGTTTTGCCCCTGTGGTAAGGGGCAATTATTTTTTTTAAAGTTGTTTTTTTCAAACTTTGGGAAAGAATGCCAAACTTAAAATACTTATTTTTCCTTTTTGGTGTGTACTCCACTTCTTAGTTTTTGGCAAATATGGCAAACTGGTTTTTGAAAGTTATCTTCTCTTGAATAATAAAGAGGCAGGGGTGGAGCATCATCTGTTTTAAAATATTTTAAAAATTAAATGGAAATACATGAAAGGTAGAATAGAAATTTATATGCTTTTTAAAAAACCATATAGGTTTGCTAAGAATCACAAAATGATGTAGAGTACATATCAAACACTTTATCTGTAGGGAAAATTATTGAAAACCTTTCTTAAGGTAGTATAGTATTGAAGTAAGAGTCAGTAAACTTGAGTTCCAATCCTGTCACTAACTAGTTACCAGTCATATCTCCTTTCTAGAACTTATTTTCCTTCCCTGTAAAATGAAGGGGTTGGATTAATTAATTTATAAGGTCCACTACAATACTAATATTTTGGGTATTTTTCAGTTTGATAATTGTTCAGAGATTATATGAAAGTAATAGTCCTATAGATGAGACAGGAATTTAAACTAGACATTTTTAAACCATAAGGATACTTATAACATTTCACAAGTCACAACAGACATGCACACATGCTCCTCACCAATGGAAATTCTAATCCAGCCTAATATTTTTCTATTTTTTAAAAGTTGCTTAGTGTATTGTCTGTCTTTTGAAGGTTACTTACTTGGTTGCAATATTAAGGAATAAACAATACAAAGTAGAAGCCTCTGACTCTAGTCTTCATCAACAATTATTTCTCTTTATTTTTAGAGACATGATCATTGCTTTTCCTTCATCCCATGATTTCAGAAAGCATGCCAACTGATAGATAACTGTAATTAATAATTAATTAAATTAATTGGTGTTACCTTTTAGCTAACAATGGTTGAAAAGCTATCAAAGAAAAGAGGGTGTTTTTTATGGATCCTGGAAAGAATCTTCATGAAGGATGTCAAAAGAAGGACCATTCTGAGACATCAGTATGCCTCATTTTGTGCAATTCAGGTTTGTATTACAGAAAGTTTTCATTTTATAGAAGAATCTACCATATATCTTCTTGAAATAATGAGCTCCCCTAATGTGTTAACAGAGGAGGCTTTGTGGTTCAGTAGAAAGAGTCCTGGGCCTGGAGTCAGGAAGATCTGAACTCAAGTCTAGCCTCAGACACTAGTTGTGTGTCCCTGGGCAAATCACTTAACCCCTGTTTGCCTTAATCGCTGGAGAAGAAAATGGCAAAATACTTCAGTATCTTTGATGGTATATCTTTGCATGTTAATGTGTCCACAGGGTCATGAAGAATGGAAGCAACTGAATAATGGAACAAGATTTCTGTTTCTACATATCACTTTTAAAAATGGGGCAAACTTAAGTTAGAAATGGGGTCAATGTAGCACTGTATTAAAAATGTAGTGAAGGGAAGGAGTCTGAACTGAATTTCTGCTCCATTCCAGTGGATAGATGATGAGCTAGGGAAAAAATTGGGAAGATCAACAACATATCTCAACATTTTATCTTTAACTTATAATGTGTGTGTTTTTCCTGCCACACTGTTTCCTGAGTTTAGACTGGCTAGTTGCTTTTTGGAAATCTCATAATCTCTAATGTCTGCATCTTTGTCCTTATAACAGAATGATACTCATGTATCCTAGTAACCAGAGCAGAATCATATTCCTTAACTTTCAAGTTTGGTTCACTTGCCTCCAATCATTTGCCCTATGCTCTCAAAATGTAGCAGAGATCTTGCCCTAGGTGCCACCCATTCACTGGACTGTCTAGTTCCCAAATACTTCCTAGTCCTCTCCAAGCCAAGAGTCCATCATATTCCACCATCAGTCCCCTATGGTGATTCAATTCAAGGAAATGCTGCCTTAGGAATGCTTCAGGCTCTAACTTTAATTTTTTGCCCTCAGACCCATGCCTTAATTCAGTGACATCTGATGAAGTTTGGAACTGCAAAATAGTACTATGACTGCAAAAAATAATAGATAATATTGTGATAAGAACACTGGCCTGTGAATCAAGATACTTGGGTTTAAATTCCAATTCTACTACTCCTGTGACTGAGTAATCACTTTACATTTCTGGGTTTCTGCCACAATATCTATAAAACTGTATGTGTATATGAAGGGAAGTGGTTTGGGTCCAAGTGTTGGGAATAGACTCAGTGATCCTTCAGGTTCTTTCTGGATCTATTGTGATGTCTTATGGCTCTATGAACTGGGCTACTGAAATGTGTACCTGTGAAGCAGTGCCAATTTCATTGGTACTTAGAGTTTAGGGTCTAAAGATAGCCTATGCCAACTGAAAAATCATCATTAAAAACAAACCCTTTGGGGGCAGCTAGATGACTCAGTGGATTGAGAGCCAAACCTAGAGACAGGAGGTCCTAGGTTCAAATCTAACCTTAGACATGCCTGGGCTGTGTGACCCTGGGCAAGTCACTTAACCTCCAACTACCTAGCCCTTACTGCTCTTCTGCCTTAGAATCAACACACAGTATTGATTGTGAGATGGAAGGTAAAGGTCGTTTTGTTTTTTAAACTCTCCCTCCCCAAACAATCAAACTTTTTTTTTGCCAGGTAAAACAGTTTTTCTCCTCTTATTCCTATTCATCATTTCCTCATCCTCTTCCCACCCTCCACCCCTCTCTCATTCTCTCTCTCTCACACACACATACCAGCTACAATTTAATATCACATACGTACACTTGTACTGATGCAAAAACTTTGTGTCTGGGTTCATTCTTTAAGACTATTTTTAATTAGGAATCTTTTAGTCATTCACTGTGAGTGTGAAACGTTCCCATCCTTAATATCTGATCCCTTCATGAGGATCACATCTGTGATTGACATCCCTGAGGTCCTGACAGAGTTAGCTTTTTTTTTTTACACTTCAAAAGCAGTTGAGAAGTAGTCATATGCCAGATATAAGTAGGAATACCCTAAGTTCATTTTGAATGGATAGATGACTTTCTTGCTTCCTGTACCCTCATCCAGAACAGAATCTCCAAGCTGGGCCCAACAACAGATGACTTTGGAAAGGGGTGGAGTTGTATGAGTCTCAGAATAATGGCACCACTGACATATATTAGCAGGCTGGCATTGGCACAAACCAGCACAGATTTTGAGGTAATGACCTACAACTGGACAAGGAAACAAACATTTATTGAGTGTCTCATGTGTGCCTAAAACTGTGCTAAGTGCATTTGTTGTAGGAGAGAAGGACAAGGGATTATTTTGGTCTTTGTCCTAGGCAGATAAGCCTGAGATGAGGGTATCATCACATCACCAATGCAGAAGTGCACAAAATGATGAGAAAAACAAAGGTGTAATAAGTCACAATTAGTTCTGTCTGTTTCTCTTTCTTTTAACAACAAGATTTTCAGTAAAAAGTTTCATTCTGTGCCTTGTGTCTAGTTCCTCTTTCTGTGTCAAAGGTCTTAATCCCCTTCAGTCTGCTCTGAGTGAAACATAATTAGAATGGGTCTGGTGGCTATCCGGGCATTATACTCTCTGAGTGTTACAGAGTAAGGATTCATTTGAAGAAACTGCCCACACCAGTGCTTTCTGCAACATTTTAAAGCTTTTTTTCCTCTCTAATACAACCTGTATGTACCAGGGAGAGGGCAGAAAGGAAGGGCACAGATATGAGCTAGGCCTGAATGATCTGTTAATGGGTCATATTTCAGACTTTAATTCCACCAAATGAAATTTTCAAAAAAGAGCTCTCCATCCCCACAGACCGAATTATTTCTCATTCAATTTTGCCCTCCTAATACAACATAGCCTGTGGCAACAATGATACCAAGACATATGAATGAAAAGTAAAAGACCAGTTAATCATCCACATTTTGTTATTATTCAATGCCAAATAACTGTAAACTTTGAAGCTTTTATGTAGGCATGGAGTTTGGTGAAACTTGTGCCATATACAAAGCTAGCAAGTAGGCTAATCAACAGTAAGGAAAACTCCCACAAAAAAAGCCTAAGGTGCATTTGTATATATAGTGTGGGATAAAAGAAAGGATGCTTGACTGACTATCAGACCTACATTCCAGAACCAACTCTGACAAATGTTTGATTTTAATAAAATCATCTTTAATTTTTTTTTTGCTTGACAATGCATATCTGTTACGAGGACTGTTATTTTCTTTTTTCTTTTTCCAGTGGGAGTGGGGGGAAGGTAATGAAGTAGGAAAGAAAATGGATTTTTGTAAATTGAAAAAATCAAATAAAATGACAAAATTCTCAGTTTTCTCCTCTAACACTGGCACCATTCTGGTATAGGTCCTTATTACCTCACACCTGGACTGTTTCATCAGACTATTGGTCTCTTTGCCTCAAGGCTCTCCTCACTCCACTCAGCTGTCAAATTGATTTTCCAAAAGCATAAAACCAAGTCATTACTCTGCTCCCTATTCAATAAACTCCATTGGCTACCTATCACCTCCAATCTCAAATATAAAACTTTCTCTGTCATTTAAAACCATTCACAACCAGGATGCTTTCTGCTTTTCCAGTCCCCAGATATTTTATTTCCTCTTTCTCTTTCCTCCTCCCCACCATTCAGTAACATCCACCTTACACAAGCACACAAGGCATTTTTATCTTCAGAATTTGGGCATTTTTTAAAAATGACTTCGGGGGGCAGCTGGGTAGCTCAGTGGGGGCAGCTGGGTAGCTCAGTGGAGTGAGAGTCAGGCCTAGAGACAGGAGGTCCTAGGTTCAAACCCGGCCTCAGCCACTTCCCAGCTGTGTGACCCTGGGCAAGTCACTTGACCCCCATTGCCTACCCTTACCAATCTTCCATCTATAAGACAATACACCGAAGTACAAGGGTTTAAAAAAAAATGACTTCGCTCTATGTCTAGAATACCGGTCTCTCCTCATCTCTACCTCCTGGTTTCCTTGACTTCCTTCAATTAAAAATTCTGCTTTCTACAAGAAGCCTTTCCTGATACCCCCACCTCCCTCAATGCTGTAATTTCTCTTCTGGTTATTATCTCCAGTTTATCCTGTAAATAGCTTGTTTGCATATAATTATTTGCAAGTTGTCTTCCCTATTAAATGGTGAGCTCTGTGAAAACAGGGACTGTCTTTTGTCTCCCTCCCCCGTTGTATTCCCAGTGCTTAATAAGATACCTGTCATATAGTAGGTATTTAATAAATACTTACTGATTCAATGATTATTTCTTACTCCTAAAATGGGGATAATAATACTTGAACTAAATGCATCATAGGATTGTTGTAGTGTAGCAAGTATGTAAATTATTTTCACCCTGAAGTTTGGGTTCTGTCTGTAGGAGCTAAGTTTGGCTTGCTTAATTCACATGTTTTGTAGAAGTGGCATCGTTGGCCCAGTTTCCATTTCTGGTATTTGGAATCCAACAAGAATCTGGTCAATGGGGAAAGAGGGAACACAAATATTCTTGGTGACCCACACAGAACTAGGGCCCAACATAGGTTATAAGTCCCAGAGGAATGGACTGTACTTTGAACAAGCATGAATTTCAGATTTTTTCAATGTTAATTTTTTTGAAATCATACAATTTCTGAGACAGAGGAGCAGCAAGGGCTAAGTAAATAATGGGGGTTAAGCGACTTGCACATGGTCACATAGTTATGAAGTATCTGGGACTAGATTTGAACCTGGGTTCTTCCAATTCCAGGCCCTGCACTCTAACCACTTTGCTACCTATCTACCTCTTTCAGTTTTAATTTGATGCTCTGGAAATTCTATTTATTAAATCAACTAGTTAAGTCTAAATGTGCTATGAGCTGGCAAGAGGTTAGGAAAGATTCTTCCATCTGATATCTGGACTGATATCCCACTCCATTTCCTATTTCTAAGCTCCTTTTGGAACCCCATTCTTTTCTCTCCTGATAAGAAAAAAATAGTTTTGAATTTAAGATAGAGTTAAAAGGGTGAAGATTTAAGTAATGTAAAGATGACCCTTGCAATGGAGATATTGCTCAAATGACACAGTAAATTCAGAAAGCAGGTTTAAAATAAGTAGGTGTCATGTTCCTGATGAGTTGTAGTCTGTTCTACAATCCATTTCCTCAGTGTCCAGCATAGTATAAACCAAAGAACCTCGCCATCATTGATGAGATCTCCAAAGCCTAGCTGGTCCTTATAGAAAAGCCAACCTGTATTCATGGAGCTTATGGAGAAAAGGAATAGTTGGGAGCCAGATGAAGGAGATACCCATCTTAATTAGTGTTGTGCACCACGAGCCATTGCACTTAAAGACACTGGGAGAGTTTGGCTCTAAGGTCTTCTTGAGAGAGTTTTCTTTTGTATTTATTAACCCACTTTCTATCTTGAAATTCTGTACAATAAGGAAGCCTCATCCAAGGCTAAAAATAGGCAAAAACCATCTCTAGGGAACAGAATGAGCTCTGTGTTAGTTAAAATCACCAGGGGTTCTATTTGGAAGGATTGAACCTCAATATAGTGTTTAACAAACTTCTGTGGACGTGTGGGGGTCCTTAAAACTACATTTCCCGTGGTCCAACGGGTTTCATGGGTTTCCTGTTTTGGATGACGTATTAAAGGTGAGGGACTATTTTAAGTAGGGGGAGTGACTTGGAACTTCGTCTTTAGTTACCTGAGCTTGAGGAGAGAGGAAGGTAAATGGCTGAGGTGAGGTTGGAATAGGTTTTTCTTACAGGCGCGTGGTCAGTTTATCTCTTACTATTCTCCCTTTTGATCTTGACCATCATCATTTTTAATCATAACAGTTTGGCGAACCAGAAGGTCGAAATTTGAACTCTCAATCTTCCAGATAGCCTAATGATAGCCATGCTTTCTTTTTGGCCTGGCTCAGCTCTTTTGAGCATTTTTTTTAAAAAAGGAAAGTGGCTTTCCTTGCCATGCTTTTGCAACAGCATGTTTTTGCCTCAGGCGGGACTCTGGCCAGCCCGTCCAGCCCAAACCACCTTGGGAGGTAAGGCCAGCCAATTCTGGCTTTTGGCTTTAAACTAAAAATGTTGGAGCCCAGCTAGTGTGTCTCTGCTGCTGATCTGACTCCATTCCTGCCCTGCCGCAAGCCTTATACAGAAGGGTACTAAGCATCTAAAGTAAATTTTTAAAAGACCTCTCATAAAATTACAATTTAAATCACAAGGCAATCACCAAACTCTCCAAAGTCGAACAAAATTAAGATAATTTATAACTTTTAAAATGTATAACTTTCAAATGGTACGAGAACATAGTATTGTTGTTGATTACAGTAAAAATGAAACCTGAAATAAATTAGGAAATATAATGAGTATCAGATAACAAGCTGGTCAAAACCTCTTTATTTTAAAGAATTGTTGTCTTAAAGGATAAGCTTTATATATTTTATTATGAAGAATTGTTGTCTTATATTTTTTTTAATATATTAGTCTATGTTTTAGCCTCTTTTGTCAGAAGGGTCTAGAATTCTTGAGGATAATTTAGACCAGAAGGTTTTTTTTTAAATATCAGGTTTTTATATGGAAGCAGTAACAGAATTTGTTGAGAAACCCTTAGCCAAGGTTTAAAAGTTGTTACAAGTATATGATTTTTTTGAACATCATTCTTTATTGTTTTAAAATGTGTTATTAGAAATATGGTACTCTATTTGAATGTGCATTGTGAATCTGCTATTACACTCATAGAAAATCTCATTTTTGAGTAATAAAACCCTTCTAGTTCTAAGCTGTATATATATTTTTGATTTTTTAAAACATTTTTTTATAGAGCAATTGATTTTTCCTTTTTCTCATCTTGTACTGGAAGTACATATATAATCATTATTTATCCTTTTTTTTTTTTTTTTTTTTTTGATTCTACAGCGAAATAAGCGCAATGCAAATACCTGAACTTGAGACTATGGAATTGTGATTTAATGCCTCTCTGATTCCAGGAGAAGTGCTGAGCCACATGGTCAGAGACTTGACTAAAAGATATGCATAAATTGCAGGAGTTCTATGCCAATACTTGAAGGGCTTGAAAATTGGGGTTTGAGTCCTGGAGTCCCAGTCTTTTCTAAAACTTTAGAGGACGTGGGTCCCCTCAACTTAAATTCCTAGTGAAGCACCTAAGATTGGCTATCATTTAATGGCTCATTCCCTGAGAAGGTGCAGGGAAAAATCGGATCAAAGAAAGGCATTTCCCTTATTCCTCTCTATATATAGAGTAAATGGAAATTTTTCTGTAATCCTGGCCCTAAATGGGTTATAGCATACTGCTTAAATCGCTTTCATTGGGCCTTGAATCAAAGGCCTGTTTATTTCCCCTACATTTTTTGCACATTTTACATTTCATTCACAAGTTGATTTTTTCTCCTTTTTTTTTTGAATTTTATTCTTTTTATTTTTATTTTTTTATTATTTCTTTTGCCAATTGATTTCATGCACCCCCGTGACTCACTTAGCCATGCATCCTTGGCTGACTTTTTCAGGGGATAATGTGTTAGTTAAATATTTTTCATGGGTTTCCTGTTTTGGATGACATATTAAAGGTGAGGGACTATTTTAAGTAGGGGGAGTGACTTGGAACTTCGTCTTTAGTTACCTGAGCTCGAGGAGAGAGGAAGGTAAATGGCTGAGGTGAGGTTGAAATAGGTTTTTCTTACAGGCACGAGGTCAGTTTATCTCTATCAGCATGGCTTTTATTAAATTACTATTCTCCCTTTTGATCTCGACCATCATCATTTTTAATCATAACAGCTCATACCTATAGTACAGGTGCCAAATATAATAAAGGTTTTGTCGACATGGAATCTAGAGTTCCCAAACTTGTAGCTTAGTGAGGTATGATGAACCCCAAGTTTAGAAATAGTTTGTAGGTTGGAGACCCCCAAAGCTTGTGCTTGTTCCCAGTTCCCGTGAGAATCCATCCAGAAGGGAATCTCAGGCTAGCAGTTGCAGACTGAATAATGGACCCCAGGGTAAATGCTAAATACCCTTTTGTCCTAGGTAGCCTTCCCCATTGTATCAAAGACCCTTCCCAGGAAGACACACCTGGGCTGGGACCATCCTTTAGTATCCATTGTGTAAGCAGTCCCTTTCCCTTACACCCTAGCCTCTAGCTATGATCCCTTTCTCTAGCTTGATTGTGTCCTGTCAGTATAATGTCAATCATCTTCCCCAGCCCCTGGATCTTCCCAAATGGTATATAAGTTCCCCAATTTCCTTTGTTCCTAGGAGTCATCATCTAGCGCGGTGGCACTCCCAGGGGGATCTGGAAGCAGAGCAAAGCAGTGTTCATTTAGACTCTGCACAAGGTGCAGCTCTGCATAAGAGGCCAAGTAGCCCTCATCCCCCTTTCCCTTGATTAAAGAGTGGTTTTATGACTATTTAATAGTCCCGCATTTTTTCTAAGTTAACAGTTTCTTAGTCCAACCTAAATATAGGCTACTGCCCACCTCGGGGAGTTTAGTAAAGGTCTCTGGTGAGTAAAATCCTGTCTGCTTTGTAGGCATCCAATACGGTTTCTTTGACAAAGCATTTTGCTAACTGATCCTGAGATGAGGTCCTGGTAATAAAGGAGCTGGTTATTACAAAGTGTTATTCCACTCTAAGTCAAATGGAAGTAGAAGAGGCTCAGAAGAAGGGAAGAGAAATTTGCAAAATGACATGCAATATAAATGACTGCTGTAAACAGAGAGTTTAATAAAAAAAGGCCATGTAGGAATTTATGGGCAACCCAAGGATAATTAAAATTATTTATCTACTTACCTCCCTTGCTGGCTGATCAGTCTATTAATTATCTATTATACTCCCACTGATTTGCATTTCAGTGAGGCAATTGAGTAAGGACAATTGAAAAACCCTGAGGCACTGGAGCAAAGGGAAGAAAAAGATATTTTAAGGTGGAAGGGAGCTATGAACGATTTAAACTCTGTAGATTCTGAATTAATTAACTGACAATTTAAAATCAATGGTAGAGATTTCACTAATGAAAACAGTGCAAATAACTAACAAAAATAGTTGCAATGGGTCACCTCATCTCTCCCAGGGAGAAGGAATTGTGTTCAACTTTGAAGTAAAGCCAGCAGCAGCAAACTCATTCCACCTGACCACTCAGTTTAATATAGAGAAAAATCTCAATATGGCAGCAAAATAATTATTTAAAGGGGAACATACCTGTTTTCAGAAGCGACTGCTCCTGGGGTCTTATATAGAAATTTTCCTGCTGAAGGGGACAGGCAGAGCAGCTAAAATGAAATGTTGGAGAATTTCCTCCCTGTTGTTCAGATTTAACGCTGTGTTTAAAAAAGAAAACAAGAGAACAAAACTATATTCAGTGTCTGAATATATAGAATACATTGGATGTGTACATTCACTATCTTGATTAAGAATATCATAGGACTGAATGTCATAAAAATGAAATCTTTTCAATATTGAAAGAGAGGAAACCTTAAATGGAATGATCTCATCTCTTTCACTTCTGTTTGTAAGACTCATAATAATAATTAACTAGTGCTTCCTATGTGCTAGGCACTGTGCTAAGCATGTTAAAATTATAGTCTCAGTTTATTTTCACAACAATCCTAAAAGGTAGGAACTATTAATATCATTATTTTTACATATGAGGAAACTGAGGCAAATATTGTGACTTGCCCAGGATCACAAAGCTATTAAATATCTGAAAATGAATTTGAATTTCAATCTTCCTAACCCTAGGAGCATAATTATAACCATTTTGAGGACCAGAATAGCCAAGAGTCCATATTGCTTCTCTAAATACTGAGCAAATAGGACTAAAAAACTGTATTTAACTTAAAAATGAAGTACCTGGCACATAGTGGGTGCTTAATAAATGCTTGCTGACTTTATTTGACAGTGTAGCACATACTAACTTACTGCTAAGACTAGCTAGAACTCCTAACTTGAGTTACAATAGCTCCTTACTGGCCAAAGTTCTTAAAGTATAGCAGTTTCCCGCCAGAATTTCCTCATTTGTCAATCAAGCTTTTATGGGCAATAGAGATACACAGAAAAAAGGGTTAAAAGTCTTTGCCTTATCAGATAACTTGTATTGTTCTATGTTGTCTATATTGTACAAGATGAATATGATGTGGTTTTGGATGAGGATGGAATAGCAACTGGAGAGGGGCATCTAGGAGAGATTTCTTGCAAAAATTGGTCCTTGAACTGAATCTTCTTTTGGAAAAATGTTTGTTACTGATATCTTCTTTTTACAATGCCTAAATTTCTACCTATATTCCATTCCTTCCAGAAAACAATTCACTTAATAGAATTTAAACAAGAAAAAGCAGATGAAAAGAAAAAGGAGTCAGTCATTGACATTGGTAGAATTTGACATTGTTCTACACCTAGGGATATGTGCTCCTTCCCACCCTCCAAAAACACCTCTCTGCAAAACAGTGAGGGGAAGTGTGTAAATGAAATTAGCTCTAGCCCATTCATAGTCAAAAATCTATTTACCCAAGGCATCTAGATTATATCATCCCCACCTCTATCAAAAGGGGAAGGGAAATAGTTAATCACACGTGACAATAAGTATCAAATCAAGAACAAGGGACTGCCCTTTGGGCAGTCCAAATCAGTGTAGAGGCAGCCATTGGTCTACTTGAATTAGAGGTGGCCCACAGGAAATGACGAGAGACACTATCTCTTTAAATATATGGGTTACAACCTGGTGAAAAAGTTCCGGCTTTGGACTTGGGGCTGAAGGTGCTTAGCTGAGACCTCAGAATGCTTCTACTCTGAATTGTCACGCGGGTAAGTTAGGCTGACTTCCTTGGCCTACCTTGGCGTTTCCAAACTCTGCCTTAAGTAGGCTTATAGCCTCTCGGATTTCTAAGGTCTTGTGGCTTGTAATCTAGTTTAATTAGTTTTTAACCCTCTCTCTCCATCCAGGCCTCTCCAGGCCTCGACTAGCCTCTCCCTCTCTCTATTTCCCTATCTCTTACCTTCCTAATTGTAAATAAACTACCTTAAACCCAATCCTGACTTGGGTCTATTTTAATTATGGAATCAATGTGAATTGTTGATTCCTGGCAACCACATTTTAAATACATATCTATAAATACCTAAAATCTCCCTCTTACAGAAGGTGTCTACTTATAATTCTCTGCTACCAAGCTTATTCTTTATACTTTTGCAATTTTCATTTTCAGTTATTTTGTGGTACCATTATTCTTATTCACATAAAAATGTGGCAGTTGTTCTTGCCATTAACATTACTATAGTTACTGTTTGTTTCTTTGGTTCTGTTTATTTTGCGTCAATTCATGTACATCTTTACATATTTCTCTGTATTCATCATATTCATTATTTATTACAAAACATTTATTTATATATTACAAGACATTTCCAAAATATGCTTAGCCATTGTTCACGTGAATATAATTTTTTCAAATTCTTTACTACTAGAAAAATAGGCTCTACATGTTTTGAGTTATTTCTTTTTTTTGTCGGAATGTTCGCCTTGTAATATAGACCTAGCAGGAGAATCTCTAGTTTCAGAGTAGGGACATTTCAGTCATTTTATTTGCAGGATTCCAAATGGTTTTCCAGAATCATCATACTAACCTAGAGATTTGAGATGGACTTCAAAGGAAGCCATGGATTCCAAGAGGTGAAAGTGAGGAAAGAATGCTTTCCAGGGAAGTGAGATTACTAGAAAAAGGCATGGAAATGAGAGATAAAAGTATTCTGTATTTGAAAAAGTAAATAGGCCAATATGGCTAGGATGCAAATATTTGAAAGAAGCAAAATGACTTTAAATATGACAAATATGAAGAAAATATTTTGCAAAATATGCAAAATGTCTTTAAAAATGAGAAAGAGCCAGTTTAAAGAGCTTCAAATGCCAAACAAGTCATTAGAATTTGCTGGAGGTGATAGAACACCTTGGCGACTCTATAGTGGATGGATTAGAAAGGGAAGAGGTTTGAGTCAGTGAGACAATTATGAGGCTGTTGCTATCATAAGAAGTAATAAGGGCCTGAACTAAAGTAGTAGTTATGTGAATATTGAGAAGGATATTAAAAGAGATGTTGTAGAGAAAGAAGTATCAAGATTTTTTGAGTTACTGATTATAATCCATTAGATCACAAATTCCTTGATGTTATCACCTTTTGAAAAAAGACACTGAGTACATGGTAGGTGCTCAATAAATTTTCAATAAACATATAACATGTTATATAAACAATAAATGAATGAGCAGGGAGTGAGAGAAAAGAGTAAAGGATTCACCAACCTAGGTGAGTAAGAAGATAGTAGTGTTACAATCAATATCCTCATTCTAGCTTCCAGAAATAGGAAAATGATAATCCTACTGGACTCTGCCCTCAGCAGACCTTATTTGGAATATTAGGTTCACATTGATAACCTAGAGAACATATAGAGAGGGCATGTCATATGAACATTGATTGAAATAATGGGGCATGATTAGCCTGACGGAAGAGAAGAGTTGATGGTGGTAATGATGGCAGGGAAGATGTGATCATTGTCTTCCAGAATTTAAAGGGCTGTCTCACTGAGGAGAAATTAGCATTAATAACTAATACTAATATGACAATATAACAATAACTAATCCTAATATGACAATAACCTTCAAGAGGTTATTGTAAGAGATATTGAAGTTGGCTGAAATGAGAACCTTGCCACAAATCCTTCCAGCTTCTCTGCTCCCAAAACTTCTGCTCACCCACATTCTGGACTATTCCTATCTCCCCCAGGTTCCCACCACAGCACCCGTTCCTTCCCTTTCTTCTTCCTCTGTGGGCAGTCTCCCAGATTGGGCGAGCCCCTGCTAGGGGCTTTTTTTCTTTTATTCTTGCCCAAGCTTGGCTGTGTGTCCACAGGCCTCATTCCTCCTCATGGTGAGCGTATGTCTAAGTCCTAGCTTCCCCCTCTCCCACCCTGAAGATGGAGGGGGGATTGAACTCCAGGTGCTAGGGCTACAGGCCTTGGTCCTCCAGTCAGTGTTCTGTCCACTGAGACCCCCTTCCTGCCCCCAAGCTCTTCCCCATCCTTGAGGTTTGGACAGAAAGGCATTCTTCCCTTCTTAGCCCTCCTGTGCCCCCAGATCCTATTACTCAGTAGATGGTTAGATAGAGGACTCAAGGCCACTGAGATATGATTCCATGATTATGACTCTAGCCAAATCACTAAGGTTTTATCACTCCAGGAAACTTTCTAAGACTATAAATTGCAGAGAATGTTTCGACCTACATTGAGAAAGGGAGTTTCCTCATCTAAGAATTACTTGTAGCAATGAAGTTACAGGTCCAGTACCTTCCAAGGAGCCTCATTAAGAACGTAGTGGCAAACAGCAATACAACTAAGCTTACTTAATGACTATTTTCATTTGTATTAATTTCAATGTATGAAAAAACAATGTTTGTTTACTCCCTAACTGTTTATTATTATTCTTTAACCATTCATTCTCATCCAATTTTTCTCTTATTGGTCTCTATTCTTACAAACCAGTTTATAACTACTTGCTAAGATCCCAGTTTGGTTTGCCCTGTTTTCAGCAAGCAGCATTTTCTCTTTCCCTCATTCTCCTTATTTCTCTGAAAAATTCTGCCAATAGCAAATTTCCTTTACCTTACTAGCTGATTGTCTAAAATTCATTTATGTTTAGGTTTGGAGGAAAGAGAGGAAGGTAAGGCCATCAGATGGCAAGATACAATCCTCAGAAGTAGAAATAGACTTGGAACTATAATAATCTCATTCCTCTAGTTGCCCAATGGGGATAGGGACTGGAAGTCTGAATAAATCTGTATAAGGACCTCATGGGTGAGGAAATGCCCTCTACTAATAGCAGGTTACTACCTTTTCTTCGATTTGCCAGGATGTGTCAGAGGCAGATTTGAAACTAAATCTTGCTGGTCTAAAAGCCAACTCTGTAACTTTAGTTCTAGTCTATTTTTCAATTACTGGGAGTACTATTAAAATCTTCTACTTGTTCCACTCCCCAGAATGTTTAAAATGTTTTAATAAAATCAGTATGGTATATAAGGAAGAGAGTTTTTTCTTGGCATTCAGGGCTCCAGGTTCTAGCCTTGACTCTCCTAGCAAGCTCTGTGGCTTACTTCTGAGCAAAAGAGTACCTTCTTCTTTCTGGGCTTCAGTTTTCAAATCTACATAAAACTGGATTCAGAGATCTCTAAGGTCCTTTCTGGGTCCTACAATTTCATAAATCTATGAATTCATCAATAGAAGCATAAAAGTACTATCTGGTAATACACATTCTGGTTTCTGCAGCAATCCCAGGGAGAAAGCTACAATACACATTTGTACAGTAGGAGTATCCTACCATCTGCTATAGGTCCTCATAGTGGCATCATACCTTCCTGAAGGTAAGTCTAGGTCTGGTAACCAATAGCTTCCTAGCAACAAACACACCAATTCAAGATTGCCAGTGAAGCCAAATTCCCCAAGTAACCAAGATGAAGAGAGGAGGCTGAGAGAGTCAGAATAAGAATGTCATCAAGGGTCCCTAAGAATATTTCATCAGCAGACATTCCTCTTTCACTCACCATGAGGTAAATCAGCATTATTACCCCATTTTACAAATGAGAAACCTAAAACTCAGAGCTACTAATTACATGCCCAAGGCTACATTAACAAAGAAAGGGGGAGAAATTTATTTACAAGACCTTGTTCCCAGATGTGAGCTTCTAATCTGGTCCTTCTCTTTCTCAAATCTGGAATTCCTTATTTTTATGTCTTTCCCAATTTCTCCTCTTTCCATCTTCACTATAACTCATACCCCTCCCTTCCAAAATACAACCAATTTATCCCTTTCCTCCTCCTTCCAGACTATTGCTTCTCAATTCTGATGATGTATCAATAACTGGAAAGGAAAACACCACAGTTAGCAGTGCTACCGTACTGTAACCAATCGTTTTCTAAATTGATTTTCAGTGCTATATGTGCATAGTGAGGTAGGGCTGGATTCCAGGAGCTGCTGCAGCCCAAAGGAAATAGACATACTAGGAAAAGTTTCAAGAAATGGGGAGAGAGACAGACAGACAGACAGACAGACTGTGTATATGTATGTGTACACAAGATAGAAGAGAGGAAAAGATGAAAGAGGAGGTAAAAGAAGGAAAGAAGAAACAAAGGATGAAAAACAGACTATTGGGAAAACTGCATTTAGTAATTCTGCAAGTAGGGTTTGGGAACTGTGGAATTGGGTTCAAGTTGTACAAGAGAGTATTTTAATTGAGAAAAGGATACAAGCAATGTGGCATAGTGGAAAGAACATTGAATTTATTGCGGGGAGGGGAGCTTCGGTTCTAAACCTGATCTTGCTACTAACCAGGGTTCTAAACCTGATCTTGCTACTAACCAACTACACAATCTTGGGTAATTCACTATCTTTTCTGGACCTCAATTTCCTTATCTAGAGAGCAAGTTTAGATTAGCTCTCTAAGATCCTTTCTAGCTCTAATCTTATAATATTTAGACTTAAAAGGCTCAAAAGACAGACAACCAGCATAATACAAGAGAGTATTTGAAAGCTAGAGAATTTGAGGGAAGTCTTGTGGTTGGAAATATGGCAGAACTAGGAAGCTAGCCTTGTTCCTTGAGCAATATTCTGAGCAATCTTGAATAATGACAATGGCAATTAGTAGAAAGAGGCTCTGAAAAGGGATGAATGGAGGATGACTTTGAGACAGTTCTGCCTTCTTGCAGAGTAGATGAAAAAGAGAAAAGCCCAAAGTTTATCCAAGAAAGTTAGTGTGTCTCCTAGGGATGGGGTATAGCTAAAGAAAGGCAAGATAAGCTCCTTCTTCAGACTACTGCAATCCTAACCATTATACCTAGCAAGAGAAGCTTCTGTTGGTGAGTTTTCCATATCAGCAATCAGCTTACCGTCTCAGGAAATCTTCTCTGCACATAAAGATACCTCAGAGGTCTCTTAAGCTCATATACTTAACATTTTATTCACTTAATAAATGGTGTCATTGTTGCCAGCAAGACCTCCTGGTGGAGGGAACACTTGTGACAATTAGTAAAACATTCTTCAGCTTTTCCTGTTTTCCCCAGAGAAGGAGTTGCAACTTTCCAAAGGTGAGATAGAGGAGATTCAGTTTAGGACCACAAGATTTAACCCATGACCCAGGTTAGCCCTCAAACTCTGGGCTCATATGAATGGAGTTCAAGCCTGAGGATCTGACTAAAGAGAGCCAGTTTGTCTCTCTGGTTCTAATCTAATCATGTGGGTGATGGCATAGCAGACTCTCTTTCATGTTGTCTATATTTGTGTTAGGACATATTAAATGTTTAATATATGCTTGATTCCCTGACTGACTGACAAAATAATGAAGACTGGAATTCAAATCTTACCTTCCACACTCACCTTTCTTTGTGCCCCTAGTACCTAGCATAGTGCCTGTTACATAGAAAGTTTTTTTACTTTCTAGCTGCCTGACCCTAAGCAAATCACTAACTCTAAACCTCAGTTTCCTCATTTATGAGATGAAGATGATACTCATACCTATTTTATGGTACTGTTATGAGGAATTAAATGAGAGAAGTGAAAAGCACTTTGCAAAACATTATTATTATTGTCTTTTTTTAATATTCTAATTGTTACTGTCTATTATTCCCCCTCCTCAGAATTTTACTTCAGGAAAATCTCCAAAATAAAATTTAGGTATAGCTCATGTCTAGGTTTCCCAAAATGTGGATAACAGGGTCTTCAACTCCTACACTGAAAGCATAATGATACTAGAGTGGTTTGCCATTTCTATCCCTAGCTAAGAAGATGAAGAAATGAAGGAAAATAGAATTAAGTGACTTGCCCAGGATCACTTAGACAATAAGTGTCTGAGGTCAAGATGAATATTCCTGACTCTAGGTACAGTATTCTATTCACTGAACCACTTAACTGCCCTTCTTATATGGTAAATGTCCTACTTTGTGCAGTTCAGAAAATCTCCTTTCTCAAACTAGATAGTTAGAATCTGGGATGTTGCTTCTTGATCAATTCAAAATCTTCCCTCCTCCACAAAGGAATTTGATGTTCACAAATATTGTTTTTGAACTGCTCTCAGGTGAACAGGTTCTTTTCCATGTACTTCTGCTGTAAGAGGCAACATATCTTGAAAGCTAATTGCCTGCTTCCCCCCCCTCCCCCCCAACACCCCTGCAGTAGTTCCTGGGTGAAAGGGAACAGAAAAAGAGAAAAATTCCCTCCTACTTCTGGTTGTACTCTCAGAAAAGAAAAAGAGGGAGTTTTAAAGAATGACAAAGTCCCTGAGCTAATCTCACAGCTCAACATGTATGGACAATGAAGGGAGGTACAAGTCTTACCATGAGTGTGTAATCTTTATCATCAATCAAATATCCACAGTTACTGAGAAATAGCTCCCTAGATCCCCTTAGCAAGATGCAAGGACAAATGCCTACCTCCATGGACAGAGGTCTTCATAGTCTATGTCTTTTGATCTTGTGAAGTTGATTGGGAAACACATTAAATTGATCAGTATCTCTCCTGATCAATTTCTCCTTAACTTCGACATTTAGATAGTACCTTAAGATTTATAAGAAGGGCAGAATGGTACAATGGATAGATATCAGGAATACCTAAGTTCAAGTTTTGCCTCTGATACATACTAGCTGTGTGACCATACAAGTAATTTAACTCTAAGAGCAAGACACAAATTAGTCATTGATTTACATTGGGGAAGAAAATTTCCATCTGAGCAGTATCCTACACCAATAAATTGATTATGAAATCCTAAGTCTGGATTGTATCTATATCTATCTACATGTATGCATGTATGAATATATGCATGTATGCCCATAAATATATATATGCATATATATCCCCTTACAATCGATTGAACTAGGTAGTGTAAGCACTTTTATCCATGTTTTACAGACAAAAAAATTAATACCAAGAGTAGTAGTGAAGTAGCCACCTGCACAAGATCACATGACTAAGTCTAAGAAGTGGTTTTCAAATACAAGTTTTCAAAATCCAAATCTTGTGATTTCTCTGACCACTTCACTATGATACAAGTGTGCATTGATTTTTTCCTTTTTTTGTCCTTCATATTCTTCCTTCCTTCCTTTTTCTAGGTGCATATAGAAATAATTTTTGACAACTGATTTCTGACATTTTAGGATTCAGATTTTCTCCTCTCCATTCTCTCTTTCCCCGCCTCCCCAAGGTGGTACATAATCTGATATAGGTCTTACCAGTGCATGTTTTCATATTGCTCATGTTGTGATAGAAGACACATATCGCAATACAATAAAAAAAACTCAAGAAAAAATAAAGTAGAAGATGGCAGGTTTTGATTTGCAATCAGACTCCATCAGTTCCTTTTTTGGCTGCAGATGCGCAGTCATTTTTTCAACATACAACTGTTTCCTTTCCTCAATGACAACCCTAGAAACCACTGGAAACATATTTCTTTATCCCCCAGGACAGCAAGGCAGACTCCTTCCAACACTGCCTGCTAACTGTTGAGCATCTATGCTTTCTTTTTTATTTCCTTATTGCTGTTATGATATAATATTGTGTATCATAAATAATAATGATGATAATATCTGACATTTATATCATGCTTTACATTACTTCATTTAATACTGAGGGATTGTATGAGGTTGTTTCCACCTTTATACCCATGATCTTCCTATGAGATAGGCCCTAGTATTAGACTCTATATTTTACTTAGAGAAAACTAAGGCTCAGGAGTAAAGTAAAAAACAAAAACAAAAAAATCTAAGGTGCCGGGTGTATCTTGATTTTTAGTGCAATCCTATTCATTATGCTACACTGTATTCCTAGGCATTTGTGTGCATTCCTTCCTCCAACTCAACTATATTATAGCTTCATAGGGACATCTCTCCTACTACCAGCAGCACAGTGTTCTCTACAAACAGGATACTTAACAGGGGGTTACTGAATGACTAAGTGAGTGAGTGAATGAAAGAACACAAAACCAGGCTCTACTGAAGATCAGTGTAGAATCCTGAACAATTGAGCCAATAAAATAAAATAAAACATCTTGAATGAATGAGAACCTCAGAGCCATTAAGGAGGAAATCCCTGGGAATGGGAGGTCTCTAATATGCCAGAGACCTGGGGGATTCCGAGGCCAGGGAAATTCACTGAAAGATTTTCACCCGAAGAACTATAGGCCACCAGGCTATGTTTTCACATTTGTCCAGACCTTGGGTTGGCAGAGCTCCTTTTAGAAGCAAGCTATATAGCCAGGACAGATGTGAGCTCCACTTTCACTTTGATCTCATATAGTTTACACTTGCAGCATTACAAGCTACTGAAAGCTCCATGATCAAATTCCAGGTCATTACTCAAGAAAAGAGACCTCTCTGCGGTCTACAGCAACAGTTTTAAACCAATTAAAATGAACCTAGTGTTTTTGTAGGCTGCCCGCTTGCCTGCCTGCCACTCCGCAGGTCTCTGTGGGCCCATGCCTACAATGAGCAAGATGCACGAAATGTTAATGGAGATGCTTAAATGCCACACCAAGGGGATTCTGGTAAATAAGGCCACTCAGAAGAGGCTGAGGGGGAAAGTCTCCCAAGCTAACCCTGGAGAAAACTTCAATAAAAATGAGATTAGATTGAAAACAATTCACTCTGTGAGGGCTGGGTCTGTTGGCTGTGCTGGGAGGAGTTTGTGGAGGAGGAAAGCTATTTTATTTCCTATTAGTTCCCCTTTGTGAGTGTATATGCCCCCTGCTGACTACACTGAGAGGCTTCCAGGGCTTGACAGCACCCAGCTGAGCAGGCTGGGAGTCCCAAGGTGTAATTTGGTTAATAAAAAATGGAGAGGGAGGAGGTGGCTGAGCAGGGTAGGGGGAAGAGAAGAAGTTTGACAAGTGTGGACAGTATCAAATTACAAGTCGGGGTCAGAGAAGCTAGGACAAAGATGTAGGAAAAGTCCAGAGGCTAAGAAAAAGTGGAAATGGCCATAGCTTGCCCAGTAATTGTACTCCAAACATACCTGTCCTAGGAACATTAGATGACATGTAAATAAATAAATGGAATGCAATGAAATGCTATTTAGATCTCAGGACAGGAAGGTCCAAAATGGACACATCAAGAAGATATAGTATTGAATCTCTTTTTTAATTTCACTAAGATTACTTGTCATTCTTAAAGTTCTATCATTTTCACTGCCACCACTTGTGCACAGGATACTGATGATTAAACCTTGGAGTATCTGACAACAAAGAGGTATAAATCCCAATCTCTGGGTTTATCAATATGCATTTTGCATAAACATAAAGCAATTTGCTATCATACAATTACAAATATGTTTTGGGGGATAATTTTGAGCTATGGGAGTTGGGGAAGGGAAAAGAAATAACTAAGGAGGGACTAGCAGTTTCCTGATCAAAACAGAAACTGGAAAGGGAAACAAGGACATAGTCAAGTCTATAGATTTGGCTCTTTTTAGTTCTTATATCTAAGCCCCAGGGTTTTCACACATCAGTCGTGAAATGTTAACCTCTATCTTTCTTATTGTCCATCCTGATTTTATTAAAAAAATGATCGAAGCTATCTTGCGGTAGAACACACTTAACATATATTTGAATGTCGGAATATGAACACTCTCAAAAGAGACACAAATTTGGACCAAACAAATTTTCATTTCCAAGGGTATTTTATATAAGCATACAGTCTGTGTGATATTCTATTCTGTATTATAGTTGTTACAGACTAATAGCTTGTTTCTAATATGTGTGGTGTCTCTTACTAGAAAATAAGTACCTTGAGGGCAGGGAGACAGTTTTTACTATTTCTGTGTTTGTCCCAGTGCCTACTGCCCTTCTTTACATATGGCATGTCCTTTAAAAATGTTGAATGAATAAATGAATGTGTTCTTAACAAATAGCTATTAATAACTTGCTATCAATGCTGAAATTCAGGTAAAAGAAAAATGTTCGAGAAATAGATAAGCCACATTGAGTAACACCAGCCTATGGAAATGTAAAAGGGAATTCTTGGTTCTCTTTGAGTTCACACTTGTGAAAAGGGAATCCTTTTTTCTCTTTGCCTATTTGTAGTTAACACTTTTGCTGGCAATAACTTTGAATCAACACAGCTTGAACTAGGAGGGAGAAGCTTGAAAACCACTTAATAAGTTCACACCTTACTTAATGCTAGGTGAGAATAAGCCAGAAACTTAAGAGTTTACACACTCAGAAAGGTGTGATTCCAAAGGTGAGAACTCAGACAATTTGGAAGCTGTGATTGGCCCCTGTGAAAAGGGGCAGGGAAAGGAAACCACCACAAAAGCCAAGAAAGTAGTCTGGTGAAGGAGGCTAGTAGAGAGTGAACTCCAAGAAGAGAGTCACTCCAAGAAGGAAGTGGGCTTCAAGAAGAAGATGGGCTCAAAGAAGAAAGTAGGTCTCAGGAGTCACCTTCAGCTCCAGTCATTGTCTTGGGTGAGTGGATAGATGGCTTTCCCTTCCTGTCTTCTGGAGATAGTTTAATTCTGATTGAAGGTTAACAAGTCCTGGCTGAACCAAGCACTGGAACAGTATTTAGTTAGATAGGTTAATGTCTTTTCTACCCTATTGTATTTCTCTACTTTATAAATAAAAGATTTATAATTTTCATAAATGTAGCCAAACCATTAATTTTAACACTTACAGAAGCAAACACTCAATCATCACCTGTGATTTGGGTCTTTATGAGCACCTCCCATGTCTATTTCGCAGATAACTGTGCATTTGACCATCAGTCCAAAAATTGGTAAGTTAAGCACATTCAGATATAATTTCATAGAAAAAAGTATAGATTCAAAGTCAAGCTCTGTCACTTGGTGGATATAATTTTGGCAAGTTATTTAACCTCTTTAGGTTGAAGTTTTCTCATCTATAAAATGAGGGGGCTGAACTCAATGGTCTCTAGGGTCCCTTGCAGCTTTAAGTTTATGATCCTAGTCCAACATCTAGCATAACACCCTGTATATAGCACATGATCAATAAAGTTTATTGATGATGCTTGTAGCAAGGGATTCTAAAGTAGAGACTATTCTCTAAACATAAGAGGAAGTAGAAACTATCTTAGAATCAAAAGATAATTTCATTTTCAGTGGGAATTCTGGGTGCTGTTATGAATGGTAAACTTGAGCTTGGCCCTTTTTGGTAAGCTGTCTTCCTGGTCATTAGCTCATGCAAATATAGAGTAGAAAAAACCTCAGTGATTCATGGAATCTAGGTTATATTTACCAAAGTTATTGAGTTTTATCCATGTCATGGGGGTTAGAATAGAAAGCACTGATAAGGCCAAGTTAATTTGATTTAATTTAATTTACACTGTCATCCCCATAGCAGAGAAAAGGATTAGATAGTTTAATACTTTTCTTTTTCAAAGCTATGCAGATCATTACATGGGATATCAACCTCTAGATATGTGCTGACTTACTTCCCGATGACTTCTCTAGAAAAGAAGCTCTATTGACTCATCATTTCCAGATTTATTTCTTTTACTTAGATTGGAAAAATCTTTAGATATATCATTAGCCAGCTCAATCTGTCATCACTTGTAAATTATTGACTGAGTAAATAGCCCCACATATAGAAGGAATAAATATAATGAGAAAGAGACCTAGACCCTCCCTTCAAGAATCTTATAATTCTAAAGCACCTCTTGCAAATTGGTGCCCAGTTCCTTAAAAATAAGGTGTAAGTTTTCAGAATATGAAGGTCTTAATCAAACAAATGCCAATTAAATAGATATCGGCTAAACTAAAAAAGCTGATGTATAGGAAAAAAAGTGTGGAAGAGGAGGCACATATTACAAAAAATTTAATGTAGAGGATGACCTGCAATTATATAATATAAACTTCCAAATAAAAGTATTAAAGGCAAATGAGGTAGTAATACTTATAACAACAAAATGCCCCATAATTTAGTTTTCTAATTATTATCTCACTCATTTTTTGTTCCTTTCCTAAGAATAAAGTCAGGAAATAGTATAAGCAATAATGTGATGGTATTTTTATTGTTTGCCTGATGAGGTTTTAATATAAAATTTTTGTGTTAAGAGTTGCATTTTAAACTCTATGGTGGATGAGGAAAGAAGAATGAGGAACAGGGATGGGGAGGAAGTTGTTAGAGCTATGTTATTATGGAGAAAGCAAATCTCTAAGACTGAATTACACATAGGGTGTTGTCTTTTAGAGGACTTACTACTGAACTAGCTTATCTTCAACAAGTTGCTAACACAGGAAGCTAGCTAAAGCAATAGATAAAGCACCAGACCTGTTGTCAAAAAGATCTGAGTTCAAATCCATGAGATAATTACTAGCTATATAACCTTGGGCTTAACTTCTTAATCACTCAACCTCTATCTGCTTCAATTTCCTCAACTGTAAAATAGGGAAAATAATAGCATTTACTTCTCAAGAGCTGTAACAAGGATCAATGACATAGTATTTATGAGGTGTTTTCAAATCTTAGATAATTACATAAATACTAGCTATAATTACAAAAAAGCCCAAAAGGAAAACTAATTACTTTTTATCATTAAGAAAGTAATAGAACTCAGAGATGGGACTTGATGAAGTTTAGAAGAGGAAGAGAATTAAACAAAGTCAATGGATAAAGAACAGATTTGATTAAAGGGGAAAAGTGAACAGGTTAAGAAGAAGTGGGAGGAAATTTATGAATTTCTACTCTACCTACATAGGAAGACACAGGTCATACTAGAATCTATTGCAGAAACACCATCTCACAATAAAATATGACTTTTCAGTACTGATGATGAAGGACTATTGACACAGAACCAAAGAATATTCAATTTCCAAAACGGTTTTTCTCCACTGCCAAATCTCACAATATATATTTTCTGTCTAATATTTTGATTCATTTTGAAAATGGGTTTAAAAGATCACATAGATAAATGTTGCTTTCAACAATGCTGAAGTTGACTAAAAGAAGTTATTTGGAGTCAGATGACATGGATTTGAACCGTAGCTCTGCTATTTACATATGATCTTTGGCAAGCTTCTTTGTCTCTCTGAGCCTCCATTTCTTCATCTGTATAATAAGATGGTTGTCCTAGATGATGTCCTCAAAGTTAGTGATCCTATAAACATTCTTCTCTGCATTTCCTGACACACTTGTCCTGTCATACCATGGTCTCTCTCTCTCTCTTTTTTTTTTTTTACTAAAAACCTACAAATATAAATCTAAGAATTGAGTATATAAACCTTCCTGCCTAAAAAAAAGTACCTGTATGTTTCTCTTACCCAATTCAAAATTGAACCCATATAGAAACATAATCACTTTAATAGATGTCTGTATGCTGGGCCAATGCTGATATATTATCTAAAACACAGGTTACCATGGCTTCAAAAAGCTCAGAAAGGTACATACAAAAAAATTCTGATTATATCTTCTATAGCCCAGAGTTATACTATAGTCATTATGCTAAAGCAGTGGAGACCATGTCTCCCTGGGAGAATATGTGATATCAAGGAGGTCATGGAGGGTTTTATGATCAACCAATCATGGAAAGGAGGAAAGGTCAAAAACTCATCCTTACCTTGGCAACTAACTGTGGAGCTTATCTCCAACACAACTACACCTAACATACTAGCCATTACAGCCCAGCATTCCATTCTAACCCTTCCTCTAGCTACTTCCATTGTATAAGCTCTCAAACTTCTTCCTTCAATACTTGGAGTCTGCCCTTCAGGGCAACCCAAACCTGACCCAGGGACCCATGACCCCAACTGAAACAGAAATTTTCCTTTTTTCTGGCATTCCTGCCATTTAACTTGTGATCTTCTTGTAGTTATGAAAGGTACTAGAGATGAAGTTCTGTGCTCTAGGGTAGTGACCCAGTGATTAAGAGTATTCCTATTCCCTTTGAATTTTGGATAGGGCAGAATGGGTACACAAAAGATGAGCAGGCATAGATGGACTATAATCTGCACAGAACTCATATTTTTTAATTGTTCTTATTTTTTCTCTTTAAATTCATTTAATTAATTAATTTATAATGTTTTCTCATGGTTACATGATTCATGTTCTTTCTCTCCCCTCCTCCCTCCCCACTCCCATAGCCAATGAGCAATTCCACTGGGTTTTACATGTATCAATGTTCAAAACCTATTTCCATATTATCAATATTTGCAATAGAGTTATCATTTACATCCCTGATCATATCCCCATTGAACCACGTGATCAAGCAAATGTTTTTGTTCTGTATTTCTCCTCCCACAGTTCTTTCTCTGGATGTGGATAGTGATCTTTCTCATAAGTCCCTCAGAATAGAAGAATTCATATTAATGAGTATCATCCTCAATTTCACACTTTCATTAACTCCATATATTTTTGAAGTTCTTTACATTTCTTCCTGTGTCTACAACATTGCTCACATCTGTGCACTTTTACTCAACTCACACAAACACCAATTCTATCCTGGCCCTCATCAACTCTTACTTTGTTGTTGTTTATTTATGAGTCCCGTCCAACTCTTCATGACCACATTTTGGGTTTTCTTGACAAAGATACTAGAGTGGTTTGCTATTTCTTTCTACAGTTCATTTTATAGATAAGAAAATGAAGTCATATAGAGTTAAGGATCACATAACTAGTAATTGTCTGAGTCTTAATTTGAACTCAGGTCTGCCTGATTGGCACTTGTATCTAGTCACCTAGGTGCCCTAATCTCTGACTTGGACTAAGGAAATGTCTCATTATTTGTTCTCCCTGCCTCAATTCTTTCCTTGACTCTGGTCCACTTTTCACATGCTTTCAAACTTATTTTTTCCGAAGCACAATCACACCAAAACCTCCTTACTTAACAAAAACCTCCTTATTTCTTTAAGGATAAAATATGAACTCCACTAGCACTTAAAGTAATTTACAATATTGCACTAACTTATCTTTCCGATCTTATGTATGACTCTTCCTGAACTCTATCATTCTGATAAACTAGTCTTCTTCCTGTCCCCTTTCCTCATATAAATATCTGAGGAAAAATATTACTAAACCATCCAAACATGATTAGGAAATTAAGATATATCATCCGTTAAGCAAAACTACATAAAAAGAATTAAGTGGATTTACATATATTGAAACTTTCTGCTCAATTGAAATAAAAGAAAATTCACTCTTGCTTGTTTGTGAATGAACTATGCATGGTAAGCATCTATGGACAGACCAGTATTATTCCTGATGAAAAATTATGTTCACTGATTGTTACAATCTATTATTTGATAGTTGTATCGTTCAACATAAACATATCTTTAAGAATTAACCTGTTTGTCTAGCTCCACTGATTGAATTCACTGAACATTTAATGAATAACAAACTATTATTTATTAAAAATGTGCTCTGTCCACTACAGCATACACAGGGATTTTTAGGAAATAGAGAAATGTATTTGATTATATCACTATAAAGACCAAGAAGATTTTTTTGCATTGCTAACAAATAAAATAAAAATATTCTTAAAATGTCTATTTTATCTTTATCTTATCACTTTAAAATGTTGGTATTTTGTGTAGACTTTATTACACATAATATTAATTTGTTATTTATTACATTATAACAATACATCATATAATATGTATATAGTTTATTATATTAGCTTGATAGTGTATGCATACTATAAAATAATCACACATATATTGAGTATGTGCTAAAAAATTGGGCATATGAGAAGGGTGGGCATATGATCAGAAACATCTGGAAAGTACTAAAGGAAAGTGCTAAAGGAAACTATGCTAAAGTATAGAAAGGCAAATTCAAAGAATTGCAAAAAGGAAGGAGAACAATAAATTGAAAAGCATGTTTACTTCATAGAGATAAATAGTAGATGAAGTCAGAGGACACAATAAAAGTAGCAGAGTCAGTATACTAAAAACATTTTATTCTAGCTCAGAAAACGAAACATAAATATATGAAATGGTTTGAAAATAATTTTTAAAGTAATGTATCATGGAATGAAAAAAACAAGTCATAGGAATATGGAATAAGAAGTGATTGGTTTGGAATAGACTGAATAATACAGAAATCTTGAAAAAAAGTATTTTGGACTTGGGTTTTTTAAATGTGAAATGGCTATGAATAAAATATAAAGTGGGAGAAGTAAGAGATTAAGATTAACAAAAGTAGACATAGTAGAGAATACTTACTTCTTGGATGGATCACTATAGAAAGAGGTAAACAGAATTCATTTGGATGGATAATTCCACCATCCTCCCAGTCAAGATTAAAATCTTGAAGTTATTTGTGATTCTTCCCTCTCTCTCACACACCCTATATTCAATCAATTGCCAAATCTTATTGATTCTACCTAAACAATACATTTGGCATTTATCCAAATCTCTCTACTTCCAGTGCCACCATCTCAATTCAAGTTCTCTTGACTTCTTGCCTACATTATTGTAATAGCCTCCTACTTGTTCTCTCTGACTTCATTCTCATCCCTATCCAATCCAATATGCCAACAACTAGCCTTCCTTAGAAGCACTCAGTGGTTCCTCATGGACTAAAATAAAATTCCTTAGTTTGACATGTAAGGTCTTTGACAATGGGGCTCCAATTTCTCTTTCAAGTTTTACTTCATACTATTCTATCATGTATTCTAGCCAAATGGAACAAACCAGCCAAGCAGTTCCCCAGTCTTATACTGCACTCCAATCTCTATGCATTTGAAGATGCCCACCTCCCAGAATATACTCTTCTCTCTATATCTCTGCCTGTTGAAATCCTCTTCTTCCTTCAGGGTTCAGCTCAGGTACCATGAAACCATGAAATTTCTAATCCCTGAATTGAAAGTGATCTCTCCCTCTTCAAATTTGCTTACAGCACGGTCTGTATCTCTCCTTTACCCATATCATATTCTACATCACATAGCCAAAACTAGGGCAGGGTCACTGTTTTATTCAAGGTCACTAAAATTTAGAAGTAAAACTTTAACATATGCACTCCAGCAGAACACAGCAATTAATCACCAATTCTTTCTCCCACTAAACTGAATTCATCTTCATTACTTGTTATATATTATTTTCACTTTGTAGCAATCTTTCCAGGTTACTCACAAATCCAATTCATAGACTTGCAATCTGGGTCATGTGGGTGAGAGCATGCAGTGTGTGACACTAACTATAAGGACAATTCTGTGAGTCAACATTCCTAATATAAATACTCACAAGCCCCCACCATTGTACTTCTCATTAACAATCAGCCAGTAGACTCAATTATACATCATAGATGTATAGCAAGAGCAGTAGTTACAAAACATTCCTCTTGTAAAACTGTGGAGCACTTTCCTACAAATACACATAGCATCCATAGGAAGAAGGCTAAAATAGAGCTCAAATAGAAAGAACAATGGTAGCAAGGCATACGTGTAAGAAATGCAAAGACAGTTTCAAACTCCTGGTGCTGCAAAGCCTACAATTATTTTCTCTTTGTTGAGTCCTCACAGCTCACTTTGGAGGCATCTCTCTATACAGTGGGTCCTTCAGTTGGGTAACCTGTATCTGTTACTCTCTACAGTCCAAGTCTCTTCTCTGATAATAGGATTTCTGCTTCCTGGAGGTCATTTCTCCCTTAAGTGACTATCCATCTGTATCTATATTTGCATGGAAAATGTGCCCCTTCATCACAATAGATATAGTATCTCCTGCCAGTTTTGTAGCAACCCTTCAAAGCCACATGCTTCATATATGTATATGCATGTTTATAAATTTTCTCCTCTTCTTTCCACCTGTAGAGAGTTCCCTATAGGCAATTCTCAGCTTACAATGACTCTAGCTCTCAAAATCTGAAATTCACAAGAGCTTAGCAATATAAAATCATGAGAATTATGGTTTGCCTGTTTGGCCAAGCTATTAGTTTCCCTATGTGATATAATCAGAGAGCTGTTTGTAACTCATTAAGGGAAGTTGGCTAAATACTTCATTAATGTATCATTTTATTTTGGGCCTTCTATGACTATATCAATTGAAGAGAGGGACAGGATCTCAATACTTTATTTTTTTTAATTTTTATTTATTTTTTAAACCCTTAACTTCTGTGTATTGGCTCCTAGGTGGAAGAGTGGTAAGAGTAGGCAATGGGGGTCAAGTGACTTGCCCAGGGTCACACAGCTGGGAAGTGTCTATCTCAATACTTTATAATATCATTAATTACAAAGTTTCTTGAGGACACTTTTTATGATGTTTGTCTTGAATTCCTTTAGTTCTAGTTGTGTATATCAAAATAGGTAGATATAGCTATGATTGTATCATAGTTATTAAACTACAAGTTTCTAAAAGCAGAATTTATGTTGGGGTTGATCTTTCTATCTTCAATACTTAGCACATAACTATGTTGATATGTATCACATTGCATCAAATTGAACTGAAATAAATGGGAAGAAATGAATTTGAGTTCGTTTATGTTTTTACAAAGAAGAAGCACACAAACTAACATCCAGTGAAGATTTCTAATGAAACAGCACCCAAAGGTTAAAGTAAAGAGAAGGAATCATGGAAAGATTAAGTACATTCAAAGAAAAACTATTTTTTAACCAATCTTTACCCTCTTAATTCTATTACTTTTCTTATGCATATGTCAGTAGGTTTATCCATTGATAGTACAAATTCTTCGAAGGTAAGGTTAGAATAGATTGGTGACGGCAAACCTATGACATGTATGCCAACACTGACACAGTACCATTTTCAATGAAACGCATACATACATTTTCTGTAGTGTAGTGTAGACACTCTATGCACTATAGATGACAATTCTACCTATATTAATTTACCTATTTTGGTTTATTAAATACACTTATATATTACAATTATACATTTTTGTTATTTAAACTATAAATATCGTGAAATTATGGGTTTTTTCTCGAAGTGACACACCACCTGAGTTATGCTCGTTTTTTGGGGCAAATTTTGACACACCAAGCTCAAAAGGTTGCCCATCACTGGAATAGATAGTCTTTAAGCTCCCTTACAACTCTAAAATTATAAATTAATTTATTGGAAATGCTAGGACAGTTTTCATGAGAGTAACAGTATAAAACCAAATTCCAATGGTGTTAATCACCTTCAGCATTCATGCTACAATTTCTCCTATTTCTTTGTGCCAGAATGGAGGGTGATGGTACTATTAACTAGGGTGCTTCCCATCCTAAAATGGTAAAACTTTATTGGAAGAGAAAAGTTTCCCTATGGTAACAGTTGGTGATATGTAATGGCTTGGGAATAGGGACTTCTAAAACATAAAGGGTTCTAGTGGCTATTGAATATTAAGGATGTTTACTGAACAATATTGCTATTCACAAATCACTTTTCACCATCTTACATTCCTTTCCCCTTCCTCCTAATCACTTCTTGTTTTTGGTGTTGGTTGGTCTTTGGAGGTGGTATTTTTGGCCTTCCTCTGTAAATCTGGGATGCCTACATAGGGAGTTGACAAGAGATTCTGGTGCTAACCATGGCTTTCAAGATGTGTGGCAGTGCTCAAAAAAAGTACAAAATCAAGATTCCATTATATTCCATATGAAGGGTTCCGGGTTAAGATGGCGGCAGAGTAAAAAGCAGCTCTTAACCTCTCCTGACCGAAACACACAAGACTCCTCAAGGGGACATAAAAACAAGTCCAGACGAACGGAGGAACCCCACAACAGGGTGCAGCATGGAAGGTACATGGAATCTGGACATTTCCATGCTATAAAGGGGTGAAACAGCACTCACTAAATCGCGGGCTGAGCAACCCCCTCCCCACCCCCTCCACACACACCACCTATAGCGCTGAAACCGGATAAAAAGAAATAGAGCAAGTTTGGGGCACCCATCGAGTCATTGGCAGCTCCAGGGCCTGTTCCTGAGACCAGCAAGATTTAGGTCACCAAAAAGCTAAAGAACGCACACGAACACTGAGTGTGGGTTCAGAGCACAGGTGCAGAGCGCAGGCGCTGGCGGAGGCGTGGGTGGAGGCAGACACAACCGTGAGCTAAGGCTCTGAAACCCTAAGTGGGGAACCAGTGCAGATGGGTATACGACTGTGGAAGCAGCGCCCTGAGACTTGTAAAGAAACCTCTGGCAGAGGATCAAGCAAGGGGATCCACCAGGGGGCTTGACATTGGAAAAAACCAGAACTCAGACCTCAGGAGCCAAAAGACCGCGGACAGACCCTGAGCGCAAGGATAAACCTGAGAAGCTGCTGGGCTAACGATGGCTACAGAGTCTTAGGAAGTCCAGAAGAAAAAGATTAACAACAAGAAAAAGAAGTCTTTAACACTCGACAACTTTTACACAGAGAAAATCCAGACAACCGAGCAAACAGAGGAGGAGAACAAACAAGCATCTGGACCCTCCTCAAATAAAGAAAACTCCTCACAAGCTATGGAAGAGTTCAAAACTGAGATTTTGAGGAAAATGGAAGAGATCTGGCAAGAAAATAACTGTTTAAAAGGTAGAATCTTGCAATTGGAAAGTGAGGCTCAGAAATCAAATGAACTGATAAGCAAATTGATCACCAGAAATGACCAGACTGAAAAGGAAAACCAGAAGATTATATCCGAAAACCAAAAGATCATAGCTGAAAACCAAAAGATTATAGCCGAAAACCAGTCCCTAAAGGCTAGAATTGAGCAATTAGAAGCTAATGATCTCTCAAGACAACAAGAACAAATAAAACAAAGTCAAAAGACTGAAAAAATAGAAGGAAACATGAAATATCTAAATGAGAAAGTGACACACCAAGAAAACCGGTCTAGAAGAGACAATTTGAGAATCATTGGTCTTCCAGAAAAACCAGAAATTAATAGAAACCTGGACTCCATAATAAAGAAATTATTCAGCAAAATTGCCCTGAAGTTCTACAACAAGAGGGCAATATAGACATTGAAAGGATCCATAGAACACCCGTGACATTCGATCCAGTTAAGAAAACGCCCAGGAATATAACTGCCAAATTCAAGAGCTTCCAAGCAAAAGAAAAAATCTTACAAGAAGCCAGAAAGAGACAATTCAAATACCAAGGAACACCAATCAGGATCACACAGGATCTGGCAGCCTCCACGCTAAAAAACCGCAAGGCTTGGAATATGATATTCAGAAAGGCAAGAGAGCTGGGCCTGCAACCACGGATCAACTACCCATCAAAACTGACTATATACTTCCAGGGGAAACTATGGGCATTCAACAAAATTGAAGAATTCCAAGTATTTGCACAGAAAAGACCAGGCCTAAATGGAAAGTTTGATATCCAACCACAAAAATCGAGAGAAACATGAAAAGGTAAATAAGAAACAAAGGGGAAAGAAAGAAAACTCATAATTTTTTAAATTTGCCTCTTTAAGGGCTTCAATAAGATCTAATTATCTGTATTCCTATGTAGAGAAATGTTATGTATAATTCTCTGTAGTGAACTCTATTCACTATTATAGTATTCACTATTATAGTAATCAGAAGAATAATTCACAGGGTGAGGGTGGAACACTAAATAATCTAAGATGACATGGGGGATGGGAAAGAGGGGGTGAATAGTAGGGGACACCAAGAGAAACTAAAGTAAATAAGAAAAATAGGATAGTCTATTACACACAAAGAGGGCATGGGAAGGAGAGGGGGCAAATACTATTATAAGAAGGAGAGGAAGAGAGCATTAAGAGGTAATAATCAAACCTTACTCTCAGTGTAATCAACCTGGAGAGGGAAGAGTAGCTATACTATCCATTGGGACATAAAACTCCTATCTAACCCTTCTGAAAAAGTCAGAAGGGATAAACCATGGGGAGCAGGGGAGTGGGGAGGTCAAAAAAAGGGAGGGGAGCAGAAGGGGGAGGGAATTCAAAAGGCCTTTAAAAACAAAAAGAGGTGAAAAATAACGGAGGGGATAGAAAGGGAAGTCAATCAAGGGAGGGGATAAGGGATACCGGCACAAAGTAAACCACTGGTTTAAAAGGAAATAGTATAAGGGGGCAGCTGGGTAGCTCAGTGGATTGAGAGCCAGGCCTAGAGACGGGAGGTCCTAGGTTCAAATCCGGCCTCAGACACTTCCCAGCTGTGTGACCCTGGGCAAGTCACTTGACCCCCATTGCCTACCCTTACCACTCTTCCACCTATAAGTCAATACACAGAAATTAAGGGTTTAAAATAAAAAAATAAAAAAAAAAAAAAAAAAAAAAAAAAGGAAATAGTATAAGAAAAAAGGGCTAGGAATAGGGGAGGATACGAAAATGTCAGCAAATGCACAACTGATGATTATAACTCTGAATGTGAATGGGATGAACTTGCTCATAAAACGGAAGCAAATAGCAGAGTGGATTAGAAACCAAAATCCTACCATAGGTTGTCTACAAGAAACACACATGAGACGGGTAGACATACACAACTTTAAGGTTAAGGGCTTGAGCAAAATCTTTTGGGCATCAAATGAGAAAAAGAAGGCAGGAGTGGCTATTATGATTTCTGACAAAGCCAAAGTAAAAATAGATATGATTAAAAAAGTCAAGGAAGGTCATTACATCCTGATTAAAGGCAGTATAAACAATGAGGAAATAACACTGCTCAATATGTATGCACCAAGTGGCATAGCACCCAAATTCATAAAGGAGAAACTGGCAGAACTCAAGAAGGAAATAGATAGTAAAACCATACTAGTGGGAGATCTAAATATTCCTCTTTCAGATCTAGATAAATCAAACCAAAAAATTAATAAGAAAGAGAAAGAGGTAAGAGAGGTGAATGAAGTCCTAGAAAAATTAGATTTAATTGATATGTGGAGAAAAATAAATAGGGACAAGAAGGAATACACCTCCTTTTCAGCTGCACATGGCACATTCACAAAGATTGACCATGTTATAGGGCAAAGAATCATTGCAAACAAATGCAAAAGAGCAGAAATAATAAATGTAACCTTCTCAGATCATAATGCAATAAAAATAATAATTAGTAAGGGCACCTGGACAGGCAAATCAAAAACAAATTGGAAATTAAATAATATGATTCTCCAAAACCAATTTTTCAAAGAAGGAATCATAGAAACAATCAACAATTTCATTGAAGAAAATGACAATGATGAGACATCCTACCAAACTCTGTGTGATGCGACCAAGGCAGTACTCAGGGGGAAATTTATATCCTTGAGTGCATATATTAACAAATTAAGGAGGGCAGAGATTAATGAATTGGGTATGCAACTCAAAAAACTAGAAAGCGAGCAAATTAAAAATCCCCAAATGAAAACTAAATTAGAAATACTAAAAATTAAGGGAGAAATTAATAATATCGAAAGTAAAAGAACTATTGGATTAATAAATAAGACTAGAAGCTGGTACTTTGAAAAAACAGATAAAATAGACAAAGTACTGGTCAATCTAATAAAAAAAGGAAAGAAGAAAACCAAACTGTTAGTATCAAAGAGGAAAAGGGAGACCTCACCTCTAATGAAGGGGAAATTAAGGCAATCATTAAAAACTATTTTGCCCAATTATATGGCAATAAATATAACAATTTAGGAGATATGGACGAATATTTACAAAAATATAAACTGTCTAGATTAACAGCAGAAGAAATAGAATACCTAAATAATCCCATATCAGAAAAAGTAATTGAACAAGCCATCAAAGAACTCCCTAAGAAAAATTCTCTAGGACCTGATGGATTCACAAGTGAATTCTATCAGACATTGAAAGAGCAACTAATCCCAATACTATACAAATTATTTGATATAATAAGCAAAGAAGGAGTCCTACCAAATTCCTTTTATGACACAAATATGGTACTGATTCCAAAGCCAGGGAGATCAAAAACAGAGAAAGAAAACTACAGGCCAATCTCCCTAATGAACATAGATGCAAAAATCTTAAATAGAATACTAGCAAAGAGACTCCAGCAAGTAATTAAAAAGATCATCCACCATGATCAGGTGGGATTTATACCAGGAATGCAAGGATGGTTCAACATTAGGAAAACCATCCACATAATTGACCATATCAACAGTCTAACAAACAAAAATCACATGATTATCTCAATAGATGCTGAAAAAGCCTTTGACAAAATACAGCATCCATTCCTATTGAAAACACTGAAAAGTATAGGAATAGAAGGACCTTTCCTAAAAATAATAAACAGTATATACCTAAAACCATCAACAAGCATTTTATGCAATGGGGATAAATTAGAAGCCTTCCCAATAAGGTCAGGAGTGAAACAGGGATGCCCATTATCACCTCTATTATTCAACATAGTACTAGAAACACTAGCAATAGCAATTAGAGAAGAAAAAGAAATTGAAGGTATCAAAATAGTGTAGTATAGAGAGAGGGGGTCATATAGTTTTTTCAAGCTTTGGCTGAGTTCTGATAGCAGTTAGGGGTTTGGAATCTTGAGGGAGAAAATTCAGTTGGTTTGGGTCTCCTGTTGAAGGAGGTTGTCTGACCAGCCAAGCTGCTTCCTTACCTATCTGTAGAATTGAAATTTAGCCTAGCTTTGAAATATTTATTTAAGAGATTGTTATTTTGGATAAACCCTTTATATCTTCCTTCCCAATATTATTTCCTACCTTCCCTCCCTTACCTTATATGTCTGTGGAGTTAATAAGGATAGAATTATAGAGGAGTTCAAATCTGTGAAGGGTTAACTATTGACAGCATTAGATATAAAGAAACTAGTCAGTCATCTTTTATTCCCTTTAGATATCAGTAGCACCTTGTAAACTTGAGTTTAAAGGCAGGTCCTTACTCAGACTCCATCTCTGCCTCCCTCCCCCACCTGAGGTTCCTGAGTCAACTGTTAGGGCTTCCTCGATCCACTTTCCTGACACATCAACCTTTAAAGATAATAAGGTTTTTTGTGTTTTAACAGACCTATTAGTATAATTTGTCAGTTATTAAGAGAGGGAAGAAGAGGGAAGAACCAACATACTCTGGCCTTGAAGGGAAGCCAGGGTATCCATCTTGAAGGAAGGTGTTACTTCAAAACAAGTCCCTTCCTGTGAAATTAACTAAAGCCTGATTGTTAATTTCAGTTTAGTCTATTTCCCTCAGCCTGTGTTTAAGTCTGAAGTCCTGGTCTATAAGCCCTGCTGTATTTGCCTGGTAGATTAATTCTCTCTCTCCCTGAAGATCTTTTCCCTTCAGTGCTGTATTCCCTGTCTTCAGCTATATTATATCCTGAATCTCCCTGTTCCAGCCTACCTGCAACCTAGATTTACTATCTAACAAATCCCTGATAACCTCCTTTCAAAATTCCCTTTTACCACACACCCTTCCTCAAATTACCCCCATTACAATAGGCAATGAGGAGACTAAGCTATCACTCTTTGCAGATGATATGATGGTATACTTAAAAAATCCTAGAGAATCAACTAAGAAACTTGTAGAAATAATGAACAACTTTAGCAAAGTTGCAGGATACAAAATAAATGCACATAAATCATCAGCTTTTCTATATATTTCCAACACATTAGTACAGCAAGAGGTAGAAAGAAAAACACCATTTAAAATCACCCTAGACAATATAAAATACTTGGGAATCTACCAAAACAAACACAGCAATTATATGAAAACAACTACAAAACACTTTCAAAACAAATAAAACTGGATCTCAACAATTGGAAAGCCATTAATTGTTCATGGGTAGGACGAGCTAACATAATAAAAATGACCATTCTACCCAAATTAATTTACCTATTTAGTTCCATACTATCAAAATACCAAAAAACTTCTTTACTGAATTAGGAAAAACTATAACAAATTTCATTTGGAATAACAAAACATCAAGAATATCAAGGGAAATAATAAAAAAAAATGTGAAGGAAGGGGGCCTAGCAGTACCAGATATTAAACTATACTATAAAGCAGCAGTCATCAAAACAATATGGTACTGGCTAAGAGACAGAAGGGAGGATCAGTGGAATAGACTTGGGGTAAATGACATCAGCAAGACAGTGTATGATAAACCCAAAGAGCCCAACTTTTGGGACATGAATCCACTATTTGACAAAAACTGCTAGGTAATTTGGAAAACAATATGGGAGAGATTAGGTTTAGATCAACATCTCACACCCTACACCAAGATAAATTCAGAATGGGTGAATGACTTGAATATGAAGAGGGAAACTATAAACAAGTTAAGTGAACACAAAATAGTATACTTTCAGATCTCTGGGAAAGGAAAGATTTTAAAACCAAGCAAGAGTTAGAGAAAATTACAAAATGTAAATTAAATGGTTTTGATTATATTGAGCTAAAAAGCTTTTGTACAAACAAAAACAATGTAGTCAAAATCAGAAGGGAAACAAGAAATTGGGGAAAAATCTTTATAACAAAAAACCTGACAAAGTTCTAATTATTCAAATATAGAAGTATTTAAATCAGTTGTATAAAAATCAAGCCATTCCCCAATTGAAAAATGGGCAAGAGACATGAATAGGCAATTTTCAGGTAAAGAAATCAAAAGTATCAATAAGCACAGGAGAAAGTGTTCTAAGTCTCTAATAATCAGAGAAATGCAAATTAAAATAACTCTGAGGTATCACCTCACACCTAGCAGATTGGCTAAAATGAAAGAAGGGGAGAGTAATGAATGCTGGAGGGGATGTGGCAAAATTGGGACATTGATGCATTGCTGGTGGAGTTGTGAACTGATCCAAACATTCTGGCTGGGAATTTGGAGCTATGCTCAAAGGGCTATAAAAGAATGCCTGCCCTTTGATCCATCCATACCATTGTTGGGTTTGTACCCCAAAGAGATCATAAATAAACAGACTTGTATGAAAATATTTATAGCTGCACTTTTTCTGGTGGCAAAGAACTGGAAAATGTGGTTATGTCCTTCAATTGGGGAATGGCTGAACAAACTGTGGTATATGCTGGTGATGGAATACTATTGTGCTCAAAGGAATAATAAACTGGAGGAATTCCATGTGAACTGGAAAGACCTCCAAGAACTGATGCAGAGCGAAAGGAGCAGAGCCAGAAGAACATTGTACACAGAGACTGACATACTATGGTAAAATCGAATGTAATGGACTTCTGTACCAGCAGAAAGCAATGACACAGGACAGTTCTGAGGGATTTATGGTAAAGAACGCTACCCACATTCAGAGGAAGGACTGCAGGAGAGGAAACATATAAGAAAAACAACTGCTTGAACTCATGGGTTGAGGTGAACATGATTGGGGATGTAGACTCGAAACTACCACACCAATGCAACTAACAACAATTTGGTAATAGGTGTTGATCAATGACACATGTTAAAACCAGTGGAGGGCAGCTGGGTAGCTCAGTGGATTGAGAGTCAGGCCTAGAGACAGGAGGTCCTAGGTTCAAAGCTGCCCTCAGACACTTCCCAGCTGTGTGACCCTGGGCAAGTCACTTGACCCCCATTGCCCACCGTTACCGCTCTTCCACCTAGGAGCCAATACACAGAAGTTAAGGGTTTAAAAAAAAAGAATAAGGGAAGGTTATAGCAAAAAACCAGTGGAAATGTGCATCAGCCATGGGGGGGGGGGGGAATGCGGGGGGTGAAGGGGAAAGTAGGAGCATGAATCATGTAACCATGTTAAAAACGAATATTAATAAATGTTTAAGAAATTTTAAAAAAAGAAATTGAAAACATTATACAAAGAAAATCAATATGTACTTAGAACTGGGAGGGGAACAATTAACTAGGGGAAATTTTTGTGGCAAATTTCTGCTATAAAATTCTGATACCTGAGATGTAGGAAACTGAAGTAACTATATAAGAATAAGCATAAGAATAACAGGGAAACATAAAAAAGATCATGAAATATAAACCTAAAGTTTTCCGAAGTAGAAATTCAATATATCAGCACTCACTTTGGAGAAAAAAAGTTTCAAATCAATAATAATAATATAAATTTAAATTAAAACAACTCTGAATTTCTACCTGACATCTATCAGATTGGCAAAGATGATAAACAAGGAATGTTAATTGTTGGAGGGACTGTGGGATTACAGGCACATTAAATAAGTTTAAATAAATTTTATATGAATAAATAGTTTTCTGTATTCTATTTCATTTATTCTTTTCTTCTCCCAAGAATCTTCATTTCACTGATTAAATTTTTTTCTTAAATTTTAAGATCATAGATTTAGGTGTAGAAGGGACCTCAGACACCTAAGTGACTTGTGCATAGCCTAATAAGCACCAGAATTGTAGTCCTTGTGGGCAAACCATTCTCTCCTGTGTGGCTCATTTTGTAGTTAGTATGAAGTTACTCTATTCTTCTGAGTTACTCTCTGGAGCCATATTTCTTTGTAATTCTTAGTGTCTTCTATTTTTCATATATCTAGTCTCCATATTTAATTCTTGATTTAGTACTCTTTGACAGGAGCAGTCTCCTTCACCGTCCTATCCATACTCTTGTGGGATGATAAGGCACTATTTGATCTTGACCTCAGTTTACTAGGTTGCTTCTACTTCATTTGTTGTGTTTTAGTCCAGAATAAGATTTCAGTTTCCTCCCCCTTTTCCCTCCAACCCTAGATCATCTGCATTTAGAATACTTCAGTCTTTAGGGAATTCTGGAGTATTTCAGGTCAAATGCTGTGTACTTTTAGTTTCCATTGTGTGCCTCTCTCTGACTGCTTCTGATTCCTAGCTCCCTGCCTGCAGTCAGAATATGAATGTTTCCACTTCACTCCAACCCTGAAGTGTTTTGGTCCTAACACTCTGGGTTTCCTTTACTTGTCTACAGAGTACTACAAGACAATGTTTAAGCCTGATCTCTGGGACTAAGCAAAACAAAGATGATTCTTCTTTCTTATAACATCTCTTAAAATATCTGAAGACAATTATCATGTTTCCTCTTGTCTTAGGTCCTGTCTTTTCCCAGATAAACATAATCTGTTCCTTCAATTTATTTAAGCCTCCTCATCATTCTGGTTGCCCTTCTTTATCCAGTTTATCAATGTCCCTTTCAAAATGTGGTGCTTCAAACTGAGCATAACATTCCAGATACCTACAAACCAGAGCAAAGTTCAGTGAGACAATCACCTTCATTATCCTGAAAACTATGCTTTTGAGACTAGGAAAAGAATTTCAGACCTCTAATATCTAATCCATTGAATATCAACACCTATTTATTATATCAATCTTGAAAGCCCTTCGCATCCAGCCTTAATTCCTGAACATCCTAAAAAGTTCTTAAAATTCTACCACCTTCATTGAGCTTCCCCTAGCTTCCCATAGTTTGCTAGCATGTGGACCTCTTAATGCATTTTCACATTCTATCTAGTATTCCAGTAATATCTGTACATGTCTTACCTCAGAATTCCAGAAATTCAGAGCACGGAAGAGATACAACTAGACTTAATTCTCTTACTGCACATAGTGGGCACTAAGGATTAATTATTGATTGGAAGAGAAAAATCTATCAAAACATATTCTAGGGGGTAGCTGGTCATCAGCACTGGTATCTAGAGTAGAAATACATTTTAATGATAGTAAGAAGGAAAAATTCCTTCTTTTCACACCAACTATCTGCCAAAAAAAAAATAATGAAACCATCTCCCTCCAATGTTTGCAATGGGGTTGATAATTGAATCTTAAAGGAACAATATGAAAGGAAAGGTGGTCTTGAGACTGAAAATACAATTGTGTGTTCCTGGGGAAGAACAAGAGGTAGAGGTATTTTAAGTTCATTTTGGATCCTCTGAGGTTCTCAGTTGAGAAGCTTGTCAAGCTGTGGTGCTGTGTTTAAAAAGAGTAACAAAACCAATCTTTCCCTTAATTCACTGCCACTCCTTTCTCCTCTACCCTTTATTTTCATTGTTAAGAAGAAAATATTTTACTGCTTCAATCAGGTTTGCATAGGACCTTTCAGGGAAAAGTAGCAGAGGGCACTGTATTTGGAGTAATTGCTGGATTATATAGTGGAGGTTTTAATGAAGGAAATTCTTCTCAGAGTTGATTTGCGTTAATGAGTTGCTCATATAATATCACTGGCTGTCATTTTTACTATGGGAGAAGAGGTTTAGAGGTTTAGGCTTTCATTTCATTCTTCCCTTCCTATTCATAATAGAATATATGGCAGACAGGAGACTGGCAAAGATTGAGGGAAGGTAAAGGAAAAAAAAACTTTTGTAGGGACACCTATATCATCATAATGAGCTCTAAATCATATGTTAACAAAGATATCAATAATACAATAATGATGATTAAGCTAGAGAAATATTTGTTTCCTTGGAGAGCAATGTTGGGCTAGAAATATATGGATCTATAAGTTTTCTGCTGCTTTGAGATACAGTGAAGACTAGAGTAGGAAGCTTAGTGCTGATATCAATGTTTCCCCAGAGAAATCTGTCAGTTGTAATGAAACTAGTAAATGTTCATTTCCACCAGTGAGGCAGATTATCTTTCTCCTCTCAGTTTGACTCAGCATCTACAAACTTGGTAGAAATTTGTGAATTTGTAAAACTGTGTCATAATACTAGTCAAATTTTAAACCTAGGAGGCTATACAATGGCCCATAAATTTCTCATAGTTTCTTTCTATTCAGCTTTAAGGAATTTATTTTAGACAAACAGTGATGAATTCAGTCATAATTGCTCTGAGTCTCCAGTTAGAAACTTTTCTAACATGTAGGCAGAGATTGGGCTCTTTCCTGATTTTTATACTTATATTTATCCCTAGTTAAACCCTCTTCTCTTTGTGATTGAAGCAAAATTCTGTATACTAGAAATGCTCCAGTTAACAAAGGAGCAGATTATATTAATTATAGCGTTTATAGACAGTAAGAAGTTATGGAGAATGCTGACATTTTCTTAGAATTTTCCTTACATATATTTGCCTGCATTTTTTCCAAATCTCTCCAATCAATAAAAACGTCATTTATCTTATTTTTTAAAACCCTTACCTTTTGTCTTAGATTAATATTGTGTGTTGGTTCCAAGGCAGCACAAAGTAATGAGGGTGGAGGGGAAGAGGTGTTAAGTGACTTGCCCAGGATCACACAGCTAGGAAGTGTCTTAGACCAAATTTCATCCCAGTACCCTTACCACTCCTGGGCCAAGGACGGTCCCTAGCCCGGATGAAAAAAGGAGGAGGGTTGGGCGTGGGGCTAGCAACCCCACCCTGTAAAAACTACATCTGCTAAAGAAACTGCAACCTAAAGTAGGGGCAGCTGGGCTAGCTCAGTGGATTGAGAGCCAGGCCTAGAGACGAAAGGTCCTAGGTTCAAGTCCGGGCTCAGACACTTCCCAGCTGGGTGACCCTGAGCGACTGTGTGTCCCATTACCTACTGGTTGTGGCCCTATGCTCCTAGAATGGAGTCCCAGGATTAAAAAAAAAACAAAAACAAAAAAAACCTCCTGTCTCTAGACCTGGCTGTCCATCCACTGAGCCTCTTAGCTGCCCCTCTCTCCTTTATTGCTCAAGTGAAAATAAAATTTAAAAGCTGTTCAGCAAATTCCTTGACTACTATTTTTCAAACAGGATTAAATGACTTGACCAGGGTTACATAGCTAGCAAGTTTCTGAGGCCAGATTTGGAAAAAAAAAAACAGTCATTCATTAAATACCTACTTCTTTGCCATTCACTATCCTAGGAAAACAGTCTTTGCTCTGAAGATGCTTACATTACAATAATAGATATGTGTGTATAGGTACCTACCTATGTGTATAGATAAATGCATATATTTATAATATGTAAATACAAGCTTATTTGTATCAAGTAACTATAACAGCTTTCATTTCATCCCTCCTTTTTAGTAATTGAATGATGAGGCCAAAAGTCAAAATGCAAAAGTTTGAGAAGTGAATGAAAAGAGAAGTAGAAGAAATGAGTGTAGATGGTTTTCAGAAATAGCCTTTCCACCCCCTCCCCCCAGACCAAGTGCTGTGCCCATCCCCCAGAGACTGGGTACCCTCTCCCCTGCTGAGTGCCAAGTGTGACAGCTGGAGCACTCCACTCTCCTCCAGCTTTGCTGCTTGTGAGCCACCAAGGTTACCCCTGTGCGCTCCCATTGGGCTGCTGGGCAGAGGGGTGGGGAATGTGGAAAAATGTCATCAGGTTTGTTGAAGAGGGACAGGGGAGCAGCTCCACACAAACTGGTGGGCGGGGGAGGCTGTGTGTCCACAGAGAGAGCTCTGCTTGCCATCTCTGGCACCCATGCCATATGTTAGCCATTACTGCCATAGGGTATTGTTACTATTAAGTAAGGGAGTGATATGGTCAGACTTTTGTTTAAGAAAAAAATCCCTCAAGTAGGTGTCTGAAGGATAACTTGGATTGGCAAGATCCTTGATATGAGAAGAATAATTAGGAGTAATCCTCTAAGTAATGAGGTAATGAGGGCCTGAATTAAGTTAATGCCTGTATAAATAAAAGGGAGATGAATAAAAGAGATTTTGTATAAGTAAGAACAAGATTTGTGAAATGATTTGATATGTGGAGTATTAAGGGAAGAGTGAGTATTAAGGGAAGACACTGAAATTATCAATGTTGATAAAACCTATATGACCTTATTAAAGTTCAGTTGTATTCTCAAAAGAAAAGGAAAAGAGGGGGGGGCAGCTGGGTAGCTCAGTGGAGTGAGAGTCAGGCCTAGAGACAGGAGGTCCTAGGTTCAAACCCGGCCTCAGCCACTTCCCAGCTGTGTGACCCTGGGCAAGTCACTTTACCCCCATTGCCCACCCTTACCAATCTTCCACCTATGAGACAATACACCGAAGTACAAGGGCTAAAAAAAAAAAAAGAAAAAAAAGAAAAGGAAAAGATATAAAAAGGGATGGGTTTCAGGGGAAAGGCAATTAGTTCTTTATTAGACATATGGAGCTTAATATGCCTATGGAATACTTCCAGCTAGATATACTTCATAAGCATGTGGTGTTATAGGACCAGGAAAGATATTGGGGTTTCAATATACAGATTTAGGAATAATCTTCCTAATTAAACCTCTAGAACTGATAAGGTCAGCTAACAAGATAGTATAAATAGAGAAGAGAGCCCAGGACAGAACCTTGGTGTATGCCTATGTCCATAAGACATAGCTTTAGAGCTAGAAAGGACTTCAGAGATTGTCAGGTCAAATTCTTTTTTTTTACATATTAGGAAACAGAGACAACTTTCCATGAATCTCTTAGCTTTTAAGCATGTCAGTTTGTATTTAGATCCAAATCTATCTGACTCTTAAGTGCAGCATTCTAATCATCACATATGGATGATAATTTAGCAAAGGACATTAAAAAGAAGTAGTCAAAATGACAGGTGAATAAAGAGAATGGTCTCATCAAAACCCCAAAAGAAAGGCCCTTTCTTTTCATCTCATAACCCATTCTGTCCTTTTTCCATACTAGGATTCAGTCAAGAGGTTGTCCTTTTCTCATAAAAACCAAACCATCTATAAATACCCGTGATTTTATGACTTTCATCTTCTTAAGCAGATAGTCGCCACAACCATCACCCTCTAATCCTTATTCTTTCCTTAGCTACTAGTTCCTACTTTCCAGACTAAAAATATGCCCAAATGTCTCCCATCCTGTAGGAATTTTCATTAGTCCATGCCATTCTCTCAAGCTAACTTCTATATTTTTTCACCCTTTCTCATGAAAACCAAACTTTTTTTTCAAACCTGACTCAATCAACTGACAGTCTAACTGTCACTGAAAGCCAAATTCTTCTAGAAAACTACATTAATTTCTTCCCCTTTCTTCTCACACTTCTCAAACCTTTTCATTTTGGCTTCTTGCCTCAACACCCAATAAAACTTCCCTCTCCAAAGGCAACAATGATCTCTTAAAATAAATTTTAAAAAATGTATTTTATAAATCTGCATTTTTCTCTCTTCAACATTTGACAATGTTGAACTCAACTCTCTCAAACCATCTCCTATTCCCTTCCTCTCAGAAGACTTCATCTTGTGCTTTACTGAGATAATAGAAGAGAGAATGCAGGAGGAGTGAGTGTTCATACTTTAGTAGAGAATGAAGTTTGGAACAAGCTCTGTGGGGAGTTGAATAGGGAATCAGCTTGGAAGGAGTAAAAGGGTTGTTGCAGTAAGGGCCAAACTGAAATTAAACAAGAAATTCTAGTAGGTCCAGTCAACAAGGTCAAACGATTTCTTCCTGTTTTGTTCAACAATGGAGGCAACTAGGTTGCTCAGTGGATTGAAAGCCAGGCCCAGTAAATGGGAGGTCCTGGATTAAAATCTGGCCTTAGACACTTTCTAACTGTTTGACCCCAAGTGAGTCGCTTATTACTTTGCTCTTATGCATTGGAACCTATTGATTCTAAGACAGAAAGTATTGGTTTTAATAAAGCAATAAATTAGTTGATATGGAGCAGATGGATATTGAGGGTGATTCAGTCAGGGTTTGGCAAAAGGCATGAATGCTGTAACAACTTAGTAACAAAATGGTTACTATAAGCAAGAGGAAAAAGTTAAGTCAGGCACCATGATCTTTATGACTTTAATCCTCTATTCTCAGTAGTGAGGGGTAGGAGGACTGAAAGTCATGGTGAGGAATACAATGTATCAGCATTTTTTAATTTAGAAAACTGAGTCTGCATAATTAAGTGCCTTGTCTATGGTCACAAAGGTAGTGAGCTCATAAGCATATTTCTTATTTAAGTTTCTTAAAATCCATTTTCAACCTTCTTTCCACTATTTCATGTAATATTACATGTAATGTTCCTTTTCTGTGCCTATTTTCTCACCTGTTGAATTAAGAAAAGGCCTACTAGGGGGCAGCTGGGTAGCTCAGTGGATTGAGAGCCAGGCCTAGAGACAGGAGGTCCAAGGTTCAAATCTGTCCTCAGACACTTCCCAGCTGTGTGACCCTGGGCAAGTCACTTGACCCCTGTTGCCTACCCTTACCACTCTTCTGCCTTGGAGCCAATACACAGTATTGACTCCAAGACGGAAGGTAAGGGTTTAAAAAAAAAAAAAAGAAAAGGCCTCCTGGATCAGTGGTATCATATTCAAATAGAAATGGTGGCTACTAAATAAGTATCCCTGTAAATCACGTATTGACTGAGAAAATCACATTATCAATATCTTTGTTCTATTGTATTTTGTATATTTTTTAAAATATTTCTCAATTACATTTTAATCTAATTTATTCCATCCATAGAAGTTGATCATATATTTGACACCTATGTGCAAAAGGATCTTAGTCATCCCTTCTAGCTCTTGTATTCTATCATTCTGGGCAATAGGTAAAAGGCAATAACAGTAAGAACAGAATCTCATCCTCTCCCAGAGGTTTTCCAAACCAAGAATTTTCCATTTACTTCTTGTTATTGCTAGGAACTGAATCCCAAGCTAGTAAGCAGTCTTGTGCCTGTAAACTGGAAAATGGGTATGCCTGTGGTAAGTTAGAGGGGCAGAGAGCAAAGTAGGTCTGATAATTACAGAATAGTGTATTTATACACTGGTTTGTGTATATATGTGTCTGTGATGGTACAGAGGCTTTTTGGGAGATCTAAACATCACTAATGTTTTCCTCTTCATAATGTCTTTTTTTCCTACTGAATCTTAATCAAATCTCAGGGAGGAAGTATTGACACCATTTCAGCACTGGTTCCCCAAAGCCAAAATTCAGGGTCCTCAGTGCCACATTTAGACATCAGAAATTGTTGCTGGGCAACTTGATTGGCTGCTTTTCAGATTACAGCACTTCTCCATTCGTCTTCCTTCCCCCAACTCTTAACACCTTTGACAAAAGTGTCTTCAAAACAAAACAAAAACATAATTGATTTTTCTTCATCCTAGTGCTTAACCTGGACTTTTCAGCAGCAAGAAAAGATGCCCGATTAGAATATCTCTGAAGAGGGCACTGAGTTATAGTAATGGACAGTCTTCTAGCTGTCTCTTCTGCTCATAAATCTATCCTCTTCTGAAAGTGCAGATGGTCCATAATCATCCATCATGCTAGAGTTCAGCACTGGACAGCTCCTGGGTGGGTTTTTCCTGGGAGGCTTCTTTTTCTGCTAGCTAAACGGAACTTGGACTGCGCACAACCTATTTCTGTAATGGAGTGCAAGCAGTCCAACCATCAGGAATGATTTAGGAGGGAATGAACAATAAATATCCAGGAGGCTGGTGTTTCAAACAGGAAGGGAGGGGTTAGGAAAGAGAGAGTAATTGATGCTGCAGCTGTATTTACATAAACATTTTTACTTTTATTTTTGAAGTAAGAGAATGAGAAAAAAATAGTGGCAACATCTTTAAGAGAGGTACTTTTGAATCTTCAGAGACCTTCACAAAAAGCTCTCATTTTTGGAAAAAAATACAAAAGGATCAGTAGTTAACATTTAAGATTATATAGGTTTCCTACAATCCTCTAGGACCCATTGGGTAAATATCTAGCATGTTGCAATTCCTTCTTTCAGGAGGTCAAATGAAACAGACAATAAGATCATTACTTCAGAAGCAGGCTGAACTGATAAGACTCTCAATGGCATTTTGAAGTACTAGCCCCTCAATTCACACCTGTAAACTTATCTTTCCACATAGGATTATTAAATGATGCTGACAGCAACTTGCAGGTGTTGCTTTCTACCACCTCACTTCTTCACTGTCTCCCATCAACCATAATACTCAGTGAAAACCTTGGGTCATGAATCTTTTTGACTGGGGAGATGAAAGTTCAGAATGAAGTGACTTGTGGACCAGGGTTGGACAGTATTTCATTTTCATCCAACCCTTCCATTCCTATCCCTCTATGCCCAAGAGCATGGAGATAATAAAATGATAGATGAGCATCACCTTCATATAACTGTGCAGTGCCAGGTTCTGTCTTATAGTAATATGTATTAGCAAGGAAACTGAGAGGAAGGGAGTCTCTTGTAAAGACTCACCCTCCTACACACTCAGCAACCAACTCATCTACGTTCCATCTAGGGGATCAGTCAGAGCAGTAGATATTGGGGGTCACAGATCAGGCACTTGGAATTTGTCTACAAAATCTTTTCCCATGGCAGTAACTATCATGAGAGCTGTCCTGAAGGAGGAGCCCTGGATAATCTAAAACTGAATCAATCTGTTCACAAAAAAAATTACACATGCTAGATTGAGAAAATGAGAATATAATGTTGACTCACCCACAAAAATGACATTCACTTTTGAGGATTTAACCTTTTCCCCTTATTAGTCACAATGAATTGTAGTAAATGTGTGTTAAATGCTAAAATTGTGCCCCTCAACTCATTTTCCAGACCTCAGCCAGAATTTAGACCATTATCAGCTGATTTGGGGTTGTTTGGAATATGGAGAGTTTCCACATCATTGTACTTTTGAGAACCACTCAAAGTGTAGAGTCTGGTTCATTCTGAGCCATTTCCTGGATGTTTATTGCTTCCTTCTCTAATTACCCCCCACTATTCTCATTTTTCAGGTTCTTAGGCCTATAGTACAGAACAGAAGTTTACAGGGAGGCTAAGAAAATAGATATGAAATAATTCTAACCTCACTTCCACTTACTAGCCATGTATTTGAGATGAGGAAGGACCAAGAGAAGAAAATTTTGGATTTAGGCTGTAATATCATCAGAATCTGTGTTACTTAACTGTACTTAATCAGTGAAAATGGTTGCTATGTGAAATTTTCATTTTTACTGTCTCCTGCCAGTCTCTGACTTCACCTCTCATTTGCACTAGAGGATGTTTCAGCTCTAGCAAGCTGCTGCCTCTTTACAATAGGCTCCACAGTATTGAAAACAGAATTGAAATGGAAGATTTAGAGTTTCTTTCCTACCTTCCCAGCAATATAGCAAAGGGTCAGTCCAAACAAAGTAGCTTTGATCACCCTCTCAAAGCTTCTTCATATGCATTTTTTTAATTTAAACATTTATTAATATTCATTTTTAACATGGTTACATGATTCATGCTCCTACTTTCCCCTTCACTCCCTGCATTCCCCCCAACCATGGCCGACCCACATTTCCACTGGTTTTATCATGTGTCCTTGATCAAGACCTATTTCCAAATTGTTGGTAGTTGCATTGGTGTGGTAGTTTCAAGTCCACATCCTCAATCATGTCCACCCCGACCCATGCGTTCAAGCAGTTGTTTTCCTTATATGTTTCCTCTCCTGCAGTCCTTCCTCTGAATGTGGGTAGCATCTTTACCATAAATCCCTCAGAATTGTCCTGGGTCATTGTATTGCTGCTGGTACAGAAGCCCATTACATTCGATTTTACCATAGTATATCAGTCTCTGTGTACAATGTTTTTCTGGCTCTGCTCCTTTCGCTCTGCATCAGTTCCTGGAGGTCTTTCCAGTTCCCCTGGAACTCCTCCAGTTTATTATTCCTTTTAGCACAATAGTATGCCATCACCATCATATACCACAGTTTGTTCAGCCATTCCCCAATTGAAGGACATACCCTCCTTTTCCAGTTTTTTGCCACCACAAAAAGCACAGCTATAAATATTTTCGTACAAGTCTGTTTATCTATGATCTCTTTGGGGTACAAAACCAACAATAGTATGGCTGGATCAAAGGGCAGGCATTCTTTTATAGCCTTTTGAGCATAGTTCCAAATTGCCAGCCAGAATGGCTGGATCAGTTCACAGCTCCACCAGCAATGCATTAATGTCCCAATTTTGCCACATCCCCTCCAACATTCATTACTCTCCCCTGCTGTCATTTTAGCCAACCTGTTAGGTGTGAGGTAATACCTCAGAGTTGTTTTGATTTGCATTTCTCTAATTATTAGAGATTTAGAACACTTTCTCATGTGCTTATTGATACTTTTGATTTCTTTACCTGAAAATTGCCTATTCATGTCTCTTGCCCATTTTTCAATTGGGGAATGGCTTGATTTTTTATACAATTGATTTAACTCCTTGAATATTTGAGTAATTAGACCCTGTCAGAGTTTTTCGTTATGAAGATTTTTTCCCAATTTGTTGTTTCCCTTCTGATTTTGACTACATTGTATTTGTTTGTACAAAAGCTTTGTAGTTTAATATAATCAAAACCATTTAATTTATATTTTGTAATTTTCTCTAACTCTTTTTCTTTTTTTTAAATTTTAAACACTTATTAATATTTATTTTTAACATGGTTACATGATTCATGCTCCTACTTTCCCCTTCACTCCCCGCATTCCCCCCAACCATGGCTGACCCACATTTCCACTGGTTTTATCTTGTGTCCTTGATCAAGACCTATTTCCAAATTGTTGGTAGTTGCATTGGTGTGGTAGTTTCAAGTCCACATCCTCAATCATGTCCACCCGAGCCCACGCGTTCAAGCAGCTGTTTTTCTTATATGTTTCCTCTCCTGCAGTCCTTCCTCTGGATGTGGGTAGCGTTCTTTACCATAAATCCCTCAGAATTGTCCTGCGTTTTTGTATTGCTGCTGGTACATAGGTCCATTACATTCGATTTTACCACAGTGTGTTGGTCTCTGTGTACAGCGTTCTTTTGGCTCTGCTCCTCTCACTCTGCATCAGTTCCTGGAGGTCTTTCCAGTTCACCTGAAACTTCTCCAGTTTGTTTTTCCTTTTAGCACAATAGTATTCCATCACCATCATATACCATAATTTGTTCAGCCATTCCCCAATTGAAGGACATACCCTCCTTTTCCAGTTTTTTGCCACCACAAAAAGCGCAGCTATAAATATTTTCGTACAAGTCTGTTTATCTATGATCTCTTTGGGGTACAAACCCAACAATGGTATGGCTGGATCAAAGGGCAGGCATTCTTTTATACCCCTTTGAGCATAGTTCCATATTACCAACCAGAATGGTTGGATCAGTACATAACTCCACCAGCAATGCTTTAATGTCCCAATTTTGCCACATCCCCTCCAACATTCATTACTCTCCCCTTCTTTCATTTTAGCCAATCTGCTAGGTGTGATGTGATACCTCAGAGTTGTTTTGATTTGCATTTCTCTAATTATTAGAGATTT
>NC_058133.1:232491337-232521386 GCF_016433145.1 Gracilinanus agilis | reverse complement strand
TTTGCATTTGTTTGCAATGTTTCTATGCCCTATTCCATGGTCAATCTTTGTGAAGGTACCATATGCGGCTGAAAAGAAGGTGTATTCCTTTTTGTCCCTATTTGTTTTTCTCCACATATCAATTAAATCTAATTTTTCCAGGACTTCATTCACCTCTTCTACCTCTTTCTTACTAATTTTTTGGTTTGATTTATCTAGATCTGAAAGAGGAATATTTAGATCTCCCACTAGTATGGTTTTACTATCTATTTCCTTCTTGAGCTCTGCCAGTTTCTCCTTTATGAATTTGGATGCTATCCCACTTGGTGCATACATATTGAGCAATGTTATTTCCTCATTGTCTATCCTGCCTTTAATCAGGATGTAATGACATTCTCTGTCTTTTTTAATCATATCTATTTTTACTTTGGCTTTGTCAGAAATCATAATAGCCACTCCTGCCTTCTTTTTCTCATTTGATGCTCAAAAGATTTTGCTCAAGCCCTTAAGCTTAAACTTGTGTATGTCTACCTGCCTCATTTGTGTTTCTTGTAGACAACATATGGTAGGATTTTGGTTTCTAATCCACTGTGCTATTTGCTTCCATTTTATGAGCGAGTTCATCCCATTCACATTCAGAGTTATAATTATCAGTTGTGCATTCACTGACATTTTTGTATCCTCCCCTAGTTATACCCCTTCTTCTTACACTATTACCTTTTAAACCAGTGGTTTGCTTTAAGCCAGTATCCCTTATCACCTCCCTTGATTAACTTCCTTTTCTACCCCTCCCTTGTTATTCACCTCTTTTTATTTTTAAAGGCCTAATGAATTCCCTCCCCGTTCTTCTCCCCTCCCTTTTTTGACCTCCCCACTCCCCTGCTCCCCTTGGTTCATTCCTTCTGACTTTCTCAGTAGGGTTAGATAGAGTTTTTTATCCCAGTGGATAATATAGCTACTCTTCCCTCTCAGTGTTAATTACACTGAGAGTAAGGTTTAAATATTACCTCTTAATGCTCCCTTCCTCTCCTTCTTATAATAGTATTTGTCCCCTCCCCTTCCCATGCCCTCTTTGTGTGTAATAGAATATCCTATTTTTCTTATTCACTCAAATTTCTCTTGGTGTCCCCTACTATTCACCCCCCTCTCTCCCACCCACCCGTCATCTTAGACCATTTAGTATTCCAACCTCTCCCTATGAATTATTCTTCTGATTGTTATAATAGTGAATACTATAATAGTGAATAGAGTTCACTACAGAGAATTATATATAGCATTTCTCCACATAGGAATACAGATAATTAGATCTTATTGAAGCCCTTAAAGAGGCAAATTTTAAAAATATGAGTTTTCTTTCTTTCCCCTTTGTTTCTTATTTACCTTTTCATGTTTCTCTTGATTTTTTGTGGTTGAATATCAAACTTTCCATTTAGTCCTGGTTTTTTCTGTGCAAATACTTGGAAATCTTCAATTTTGTTGAATGCCCATACTTTCCCCTGGAATTATATAGTCAGTTCTGATGGGTAGTTGATCCGTGTTTGAAGGCCCAGCTCTCTTGCCTTTCTGAATATCATATTCCAAGCCTTGCAGTCTTTTAGAGTGGAGGCTGCCAGATCCTGTGTGATCTTGATTGGTGCTCCTTGATATCTGAATTATCTCTTTCTGGCTTCTTGTAAAATTTTTTTCTTTTACTTGGAAGCTCTTGAATTTGGCTGTTATATTCCTGGGTGTTGTCCTTTCTGGGTCTAATGTAGAGGGTGATCTGTGGATCCTTTCAATGTCTATATCGCCCTTTTGTTGTAGAACTTCAGGGCAATTTTGCTGAATAATTTCTTTTAGTATGGAGTCCAAATTTCTATTAATTTCTGTTTTTTCAGGAAGACCAATGATTCTCAGATTGTATCTTCTAGACTGGTTTTCTTGGTCTGTCACTTTCTCATTGAGATATTTCATTTTTCTTTCTATTTTATCAGTCTTTTGACTTTGTTTTATTTGTTCTTGCTGTCTTGAGAGATCATTGGCTTCTAATTGCTCAATTCTAGCCTTTAGGGACTGGTTTTCGGCTATTATCTTTTGGTTTTCCTTTTCAATCTGGTCATTTCTGGTGTTCAATTTGCTTATCAGTTTATTTGATTTCTGATCCTCACTTTCCAGTTGCAAAATTCTGCCTTTTCAACTGTTATTTTCTTGCCTGATTTCCTTTTGAGCTATTTCCCATTTCTCTAGCCAAATCTTTTCCAACTTTCTTGTCATCTTAGATTTGAACTCTTCAAGAGCTTGTGACAGTTTTAATTATTTTGGGAGGGTCCTGATGTGATTGCTTGTTTGTTCTCCTCTTCTGTTTGCTCTGTTGTCTGGATTTTCTCTGTGTAAAAGTTGTTGAGTGTTAAAGATTTCTTCTTGTTGTTGTTAATCTTTCTCTTCTGGGCTTCCTGATTCTGGGTTGCCATTTTAAGCCCAACCCCTTCTCAGCTTTATCCTCACACTCAGGGTCTGTCTGCGCTCTTTGGGCTCTTGAGGTCTCAGGTCTGGTTATTCTCAAGGTCAAGCCTCCCGGTGTTCCCCCTTGCTTGATCCACTGCTGGAGGCTCCTTTACAAGTCTCAGGGAGCTGCTTCCAGAGTCTTATACCCATTTGCACTGGTTCCCCACTAAAGGTTTCAGAGTTTTCGTTCGTATCTGTGTCTTCTTCCACCCGCGCCGGCGCTCAGTGTCTGCACTCAGTGTCCATGTGCATTCTTTTGCCTTTTGGGGTCTTAAGTCTTGCTGCTCTCAGGAGCAGGCCCTGGAGCTGCCAATGACTCAATGGGTGCCCCAAACTTGCTCTACTTCTTTTGTGCTGGCTTTGGCACTATAGGTGGTGTGGGGGGGGGAGGGGTTGCTCAGCCCGTGATTTAGTGAAAGCTGTTTCACCCCTTTATAGCATGGAAATGCCCCAATTCCACGTCCCTTCTACACTGCGCCCAGTTGTGGGGTCCCTCTTTTCGTCTGGATTTGTTTTTATGTCCCCTTGAGGAGTCCTGTATGTTTCAGTTAGGAGAGTTTAAGTGCTGCTTTTTACTCTGCCGCCATGTTATCCCGGAAGTCTCAGCTCAGTCTCTTAACAGCTGTATGACTTTGGACATGTCACTTAACTTCTCTGATCCCAAGTTTCCTCATATGTAAAATGGAAATGGGCTATAGATCATAGGTGTCAAATATATGGCCCACAGACCCCATGTAGCCCTCAAAACTTCAAAGTTTGGCTTTTTCCAAAAGAAATTTAAACATATAGCCATTTTAAAATGAAATAAAATTTATATATAATATTGCCTGTTAAAGTAAATCAATGTCCTATAAATGGGGAACTTATATATGCGTTGGTGCCCCCCCATTTCAATTTGCATTTGATATCACTGAGTTAGATGACTTTTTAACATGTCTTGCACTTTTAAATCTATGACCTTTCCCACCCTAAGCATATGTATACACAAGCATATTTACAGACATGAATACATATCAAATTGGGTCTGCAATGTTGTTATCATGTTACTCATAGTGTGGAGACTCCACCAATATACACTAATTTAAAACTTGAAAATGCTTAAGGAGGTGAATTCTTGGACCAGAAACACCAGGTGTTCAGTGCTGGATGCCTAGATAATAGATCATGAGCCTCACTAGAAAATAATAGCATCAAAGATGATGGAGGGGAAGCTTGTTAGGACTTATGTTCCTCCATTTCTGACATTGCTAAATGTTTTTTGCCAAGTAAGCACAATTTTCCTTTTGAAAAAGTTCTAAACAAGAGCTGGATCTTAGGAGAAGCTGCAATGAGGTAGCTCTTCCCTGTGGTGTAAGAGTCAGGATTATTGAAATATGAGTCCTTCATTTATATTGTATCTTTTCAATTGCCTCCTAACTGTAGTGAGACAACAATAAAAAAACACCAATGCTCCAGAGACTTCTTCATTGTTATTCATTAAGTACATTTCCTTGTAGTTTCTCTCCTGAGCTTTTGGGGAATGAAAGAGAATGAGGAATCCTTTGTATATAATAGCTAAGGCTGAGGTTTAGGCTATCATAATAATAATAATATAAATAATAGAATGAGTTTATTTCCTGATTCTTTATTTGGCTAAAAATTGTATTTTATCTATTTGTGAAAGTCTATAAAAGAATAATAGTAGGATAGTGACTTCTGTAAGACAAGCTCTATCTGAACCATATAGAAAATAAGAAAGAGTTGACAAAAATGACAATCATCATTCTATATTACCTAGGGGAAAAAATGACCTAGGGGCTAGGCTTATGCACCAGAAGGTTGCTATCTTTAATGAAGTGAGTAATAGTTATCAAATGCCCATGTTACTAATAAATAACTCGAAATCTACTTAAGAACTCTGTGTATAAAATGTATTGGAACTGGAGAATAACTACAGACCAAGCAATTATTTGTAATCATCTACCCATAACCCTTGCTTATAAAAACTTTGTGACAATATTTTAATAGATGTCATCGCACAAAATATTTAGTTTCCAAATTTCATGGAACCCAAAGCTTTCAAAAAGCTAGAACTGAAAATTAAGCTTGTTATTTTCATTATCCTGTCTGATGGAGGTTTTCTATTGTCCCTCCAGAAGATGTGCTCATGGCCTTATACTTTTATTCAATTACCAAAACAAGTTATTTTATCCACTATCCAATAATCTGTAAAACATTAAATATTTTAAAATAGACTGATTTTCTGAACTCTAAAAAAAGAGAATGAAATGAATCTCAATAACTGATATTTAAATAATAGCTCGTTTGAAAAACACTTTATATTTATTCCATTTGATTCTTACAAGCCTATGAGATAAGTGTTTTACAGTTACTCTCATCCTTATTTTATAGATGAGGAAAATGAGATTGAAATGTTAAGTGATTTATCCAAAGTCACACTGATTATAATTGTTTCAGGAAGAATTTGAACCCAAGTTTTTTCTGACTCCAATACCCTGCAAACTATCAACGGTTTTAAAAGGAGAGGGTAAAGGGTTGGTGGGGGAAGGATAGAAGGAGGGGAAGAGGAGAGAGAAAGGGAGGAGAAAAGAGATGGTACTTTGCTTTTAAGAACAAATTGTCTTCAGAATCCTGATTTTTATACTGAAAGCAGATCTTGGTTTAATTATCCTCAGAGAGATTCTTGGACTTGAAAATCAGAAAACCTGTGTTTTAGCTATGCTTCATCATTCATTCAATGCTGTATTGAAATTAAGTTCTATTAATGTCCCTAAATATTATTCTTTTCATCTGTAAAATGGGGGTCAAATTGCAAGTGTAATATGAAGATAAATTAATGAATACATACAAGGACCTTTGAACTTCAGGGAAGAAAATTATGCAGGTTTAAGGTACATTGTCTATGGAGCAATTGGATCAGCTTAGGTATACAAAGTAGAGATCTATGTGATGTCCTGTCTCTATTCTCAGAAGCAATGATCAAAGCAGGAATTCCAACAGTCTTTCCTTCTCCATCTAGGAAAACTATGCAATACAAGGCAGACTAGAAAAAAATGTTCAATTAGTGACATAACAAAAAAAATATTATCATGATCAAAAAAGATTTAAGGGATTGATGTCTGTGACTTGCACAGAAAAGTTGAATAAAGTCATTTGGCTGGGGCACAGGGTTTATGTAGGGAAACAGACAGGTTTTTGAGGGCTTTTATTGGCAGATTAAAGAGTTTCAGCTTTATCTAATGTGGAAAGATTTCTTATGAAGTAATCTATTCTGAGGTACTCAGATATACAGAGTGTTCAAACATGGGTACTCAATGCACTGCTTTCCAAATAACATGATTAAGACATGTTTGTTGAGTTGAATTTAATTGAATAAATTGTTGCTTGAGTAAAAAGAATGAGCTATAGTTACAGAATAGAATCATAAAATCTTGGAATTATTAGGGCTTGTAGGGGTTAAAATTTAGGACTCTGGTCCTTAGGATTTTAATACAGTTTATAAAATTTACTTGAATAGATAAACATCAGAATTAGGTAAAAAGGATAAAAGCAAAATAGCCTAACCTAAACTACCATGTGGATCATCTTAGCCTAGCCAGTGCAGATGCCATTTCCCTATTGAACTCATTAGAGATAAAGAGACCATCGCTTCCTGGATCCCCTCCTTTTATTCCTTCTCTTTACAATAAGATCAATTTCAGAATCATTTCCAGATTAAGTGCTCAGGTCACCAATCCATATAACCTTGGTGATATGATGTAAAACTGTGGGAGCACAGGGACATAGATAGGATCCCATGCATGATCCTGGGAGAGGGTTCCCTTCACACAGGCTGAAAGGAGTATTAGAGATCATGTGGTCCAGTCCTTTCATGGTATAGATGAAGAAAGTGAGGTTAAGTGACTTGCTCAGTCATACTTCTAGTGGTAGTTAGAGATATTATTTCCATTATACAAATGAGGAAATAGAAGCTCAGGGAAATGACTTGTTTATAACTACACAGCTAATGTCAGGGATGTAACTTAGAATATATATCATCATAAAAAATAGAAGGAATTTTAGAGATCTACTCGCTCATTTTAGAGTAGGATAGAGCCTCAGAGAAGTGAAATGATTTACCTAAAGTCATATATCTACTAAATTGCAGGACTGGGAAACAAATGCATGTCTTTAGATTTGGAGAAGTTCAGTACTTTTTCCCACTATACAAAACTGATTAAACTCAGCTTTTCTGGCTCATTATAATATGAGGTCTCTAAGTAAAGCCTGATGGCCAACACTAGAATTGAAAGATTCCTGAGATATTTTTATCTTGGAGTTTTCTAAGTTATTATTTCTTTCCCTCTCTACTTTATACTATATATTTTTCCTTTTTATTTTCACCCCTTTTGTGTAAAAATAATGGCTTTCAATGACATGATACCATGTATTGATTTAAGAGATGAGAATTAAATAGTGCTTCATCTCTGGAACAAAAGAAAGTGAAATAGTTGAAACTGATAGGTGCCTAGGAAGGCTAACATGGGTTTTATGAACTTAAAGAGCTCAAGGGACAATTTTTAAATGAAAATTTGAAGGATTGAAGAAAATTGAGCATTGCTTTGACCTTAATAGATGTAATAATTTAATTAAGGGCATTGAAACAATTTGTTTTTATTTCATTTAATATTATTTCAGTGGATTATTTTCTCTCCTTTGATAGATACTTCTTACAATTGTCTCTCTCCCTCCTATCTCCATCTGTTCCCTTCCTTACACTTCTTCCTCCAACTTAAGCTTATTAATACAAGTAAAAAAAAAAATTGGATCAGTCCCCCTAGCCAGTTTTATTTCCTTCCAGTGTGGGGTTATTTGTTTATTCTTTTCTCTTGAAACCCAATCTGTACCAAAACCACTCATTGACAGTTATGTTCAACCTACACATGGTTGAGGATGTAGATACTAAATGACCACACCAATGCAACTATCAATAATATATAAATAAATCTTGACTGATTACACATGTTAAAATCAGTGGAAATGTGCATTGGATATGGGGGGAGGGTTAAAGAGGGAGTTAAGGGGAAAGTAAAAACATGAATCATGTAACCATAGAAAATTTTTTCTAAAAAAATAAAATATTTAAATCATAAAAAAAGTCACAAATATTGTAAAATAGTTGGGAGTCTTGTTGCTAAGACAAACCCAAAAACTATATGAACACAAGTATGAAACAATTTTCACACAAATAAAGTCAGATCTAAACAACTGGAAAAAAATTATTAGATAAGAATGGTTTCTTTTCCTCCCCAGTGTTGGTCATGTTAGGCTAGAATTGCTTCTTATTTGGAAAACGTTTTAAACCCAAACAGTTGGTGATGGCAAGTGAGGACTAGGAGGGATATAGAGATGAAGAGTGTTCTTTTTCTCCTTCTCAAGTCTGCAGGTGACCATCTGCTGAGGTGATTTCTTTATTCACAAAGTGTGTAGTAATCTCTCTCACTTGGAAGAAGGAGATAAGGTTAATGTACTTGACCTTTACCTCAGAAGAACTAAGTTTGCAATTGAATCAGATTACAAAAAGAATGCAATGCATGTTCTCCCAGGGTCTTGGAGACCTTGAAAACAACAACAGCAACTCTCTGGGCTAGGAAAATAATCTTCAGGCTCTGTCAACATGATGTCCTAAGGTAGAATGATATAAGAGATGTGGGAAGAGGACATAGCTGTGCTCTATAGATGCCAGGACTCCAAAATCTAAGAAGGAAAGGACAGGAAATTTGTGGATCCAATCAGCTTATCAAATTTCCCTGGATCTCTATTGACAGAACAATAAAATACAAATTCCTTTTGTCACTTATAATTCCTTCATTTCTCTTTTATATCCGACTGGAACCTCTATTTCTAGGCTGATTTCACAGTGGTCACCCCTCTACACACAGCCAAATCAGTCATACCTAACTGCTCCCTGTATAAGATATCCAATCTTCTACCCCTTTGACTTTCCATGAACTATGTACACTATGCCTGTAATGCTTTTCCTTCTCATTCTTCCTTCTTGAAATGTTTAATTACCTTTGAGATCAGCATAAATGCTACTTTCTATATAAGGCCTTTTGTGATCTACTCCCTATTCCCCCAAATAGTGATCTCATCTCCCTCCTTTAAAATTACTTTGTTTTATGGATGTTATACATAGTGAAGCAGCCTTACTTAGGAGATAGAAAGCTGATCTTGGTGTCAGGGAAACTGTTCAAGCTCTGCCTTTGACTCATATTAAATATTTAACTCTGAGCAAGTCACTTTAGCTCTCAGACCTGGCAGATAATTGTATCAGATGTTTCAATTGAGAATTCGTTGATCCAGGTAACGATTAATAAGAACTTTTAAAAGATTATTTTAGTCCTTGTCTTCAAAGAGTTTATATTCTGTAAAAATCCATTGGGCATTCCACTGGAGAAACCTTCTTTTGAACCAATTTTAAATTATTTTTATTGGGTTTTGGGTATAGTTATTATAGCTCAAATCCACCTAGCAATGTTCTATTGTCTAGCCCACATCATTTTATATTGCACATAAAATAGTTTAAGAAATATTGTTAACTACTTTGCTTAAATCTTAACTATAATCTTAACCTTCCCCTTTCTACCCATGTGGTCATTTAAAGATATTCTTTAATCATTTCATTAATTATACTTTCAAGAATTTTGTAAGAAATTGAAGTTAATCTCACTGGCCTATTTTTTATAACTTTATTATATTCTCTTGGGGAAATTGAAATATTTGCCAATTTCCAGTCTCATGGCACCCCTTCCATTCTATTTTAATTTAAATTTACTTATTTGTTTGTTACATTAAAATATCCCAGTTAGTCCCTCTCTTCTTCCCTCCCCTCCCTGCACTAGAGAAGGTATCATGTGATGAAAGATATACACATATTGAAGTGGGTAAATAAACACTGGGAGATAGTAGAGGGAGAAGGGGAATGATGGAGAAATGCTGGAGTGAGTGGGTTAACTGCTAAAACACTTAAAACACAAAGGAATCACACCCATTCCCACAAGTAGTACACAGGGCTTGGGGAATGAGTAGTGACAGCACTGAGGGAATGGCAGTTGAGACCAACTGTCCTTCTAACTCTAGCCAGGAATTAAATTACACTATAGTGGGTCCTCTGGGTTGTGGAGGAGGAAACAAACAGGAAGTTATAAAAACAGTTTAATGAAGTTAGGGAAAGGGAAATGAGAGAGGTTTTGACTAACAAGGAGAGCTGAACCAACTGTCAGTTAGAATGGAGAGTTGGCTGGCTTCTCTCTAACTCTAGCACAGACAGGCAGGCAGTCTGGCTTGAACAGTCTGGCAGAGAGGCTGCTAAGGACCTTTGGAGACAAGGAGATTCTCATGCCACAGGAGATACTGGTCCAAGTTGAATCCTTGATGGTAAGGTAACTGGAATAAATCCTTGGTCAGCCAGTAAAATCCACAAGACTAAGGAGAAAGGCACTCTGCAATTGGTCCACCCAATTACAGTGGCTTAATCTTTCCTCAGCTTAGGCACTTTCTTACTCTTCACACCCAAGATCTCCAAAGGTTTCAGGTTACAAACAGTTAGCTGGATCACAGCTGCTAAGCTCCTTCTTCCATCCTTGACAGCTCACTACAACTTCTTCTCTAGCTCCTGCTGCATTTTTTACAGAATGTCCATGTCTGCCAACCAAGATCTTGCCTCTAGTTGCCTGTGCATTTCTACATATCTATCTTTCCTATCTTTATATTCTATCTTATGAATTTGCCTATAACAGTATGTATAAAACTATATCTTGCTTATTTCTGTTTACCAGTTATTTTTCTGGAGATGGACATACACAAATCATTCTTCAATATTTCTTTCTTTAAAAATTTTATTATTTTTATTTTAATAACAAATTTCCACATAAGTTTTCTGAAGTTTTATGATCCAAATTGTCTCCCTCCCTTCTCTCCTCATCCCTCTCAGAGCTGGCAAGCAATTCACTCTGGGTTATACATCAAACAATATTTCAGATGTTGTACATAATGTTATCTTTGTTCTACTCATTTCATTCTTCATAATTTCATGTAGGTCTTTCTTTGTTTTTTTAATTAACCTGCTTGTTATTTCTTGTGGTACAGTGGTATTCTATTACAATCATATTCCACAACTTGTTTAGCCATTGTCCAATTAATGGGCATCCCTTCAGTTTCTAGTTCTTTGTCATCACAAAGAAAACTACTGTAAATATTTTAGAAATATAGGTTCTTTTCCTTTTTTCCTGAACACCTTAGGAAATAGACCTAATAATAGTATTGCTGGGTCAAATGGTATAATCAGTTTTATGATCTTTCATAAGGTGCTAGTAAAGACTTTTGAGCAAGGGACCTAATGAACTTGCCATTTAAAAAAAATATTTATCTGTAGGCAACTATGAAGCATAGACAAGACGGGAGAAACTGGTGGCAAGGAGACTTTGGAAATAATCTAGATATAAAGTGATAAGAACTTGGACGTAGAGGGTAGTGATGGGAATGGAATGTAAATTATGGGCTTATTTATATGAGAGTTGATATAGACTGATTTTGAGAAGGAAAAAAGAGAAAGGACTAACAAGTTTTGAGGGGAATAGTGCTATTCCTCAACAAAATAGGGAAGTTCATATTAAAATAGTGAGAGTCCATTGAAGTTATCAATCAATCCTCTCTCCCTAATTAAAATAAATCACAAAATACTTCATTCCTTAAAGAACTAGAGGAATTCCATGTGAACTGGAATGACCTCCAGGAATTGATGCAGAGTGAAAGGAGCAAATCCAGGAGAACATTGTACACAGAGACTGATACACTATGGTACAATTGAACATACGGACTTCTCTACTAGCAGCAATGCAAGAATCCAGAGCAAGGCTGAGAGACTTATGAAAAAGAAAATTAGCCACATTCAGAGGAAGAACTGTGGGAGGAGAAACACAGAAGAAAAACAACTGCTTGATCACATGGGCTGATGGGAATATTATTAGGAATGAAAACACTAAATGATAACTAGTCCAACTATCAATAATATGGAATTAGGTCTTAATAAATGATACATGTAAAACCCAGTGGAATTGTGCATTGGCTAAGGGGAGTTAGGGGAGTTTGGGGGAGAGGAAAAGAACATGAAACATGTAACTATGGGCAAATATTCAAAATAAAAATAAATAAAAAATACTTCATTCCTAATACCTTTATCATTTGGTAACACATATATTGAGTTGAAAAAAACCCTAATTAGTCAGTTTGGTAGAATTGCAAGTTATTGTATGAAACAAAGAAACACTGTATGGGAGATGTGTATGGTACTGCTTGTGAAGATTCAGTCATATCTTGTAGTTCATCTATGAAAGACCAAGTCTGTTTAGAACCTAAGTACATGGGCAAAGGTCAATTGGAGGCAGCTCTAATACCAGCACTCAATCTGGATTTGATATTCGGATGAAATTAGCTCCTTTAAAGTTACTGAATAGCTTCTAAAGAGAGATTGAATTTGCTCTAATTCAGAAATGATATACCACAAGGATACAATGGCACTTAGCTTCTCTGTATGATTTTCTTTGTTTCCACAGAGAAATTTGTCTAGTCATCAGGGCAGTATTTAGTGAAGAGCATAGTAACTTCAATAGTCTTCAGAAATTAATTCTAGAGAGGCCTAGACTACATGAGGCTAGGAATTTTATGCTCTTATGTGAACAAGCATCTGTGTCAGGGAAGCTGGGTTTGATTAGGTGCTAGGGACAGCATCTTCTTTTAGGTAAATCCTTTCTCTTTTGTGGATGGGAGGAGAGAAGTGTTAGGGAAACACTGGCCCTATTGCAAGGTAAAAGGACGGGAAAAAAGTAGGACTGAGCTGTAGCAGAGGAAGGGAGAGTCTGAGGAGGGCCACTTACTCTACAGCCATCTCAGAAGATAAGCCTCAGGCTAACACCTCCAGTTGTGCTAACTCTTCAAGGACTGTTAGGAAATCCCAAGAAAATTCTACTCTTCTCCTCAACTTTGTCTCTTAGTGGCAATTTATGAATAGACTGCAACATACTATGCTTGTTTCTTTACTCAAACAACCTAAAGTTTTGCCTCATCCATAATGAGGTCAAGTGTTTGCTTTATCTATAATGAGTTCAGGTGTTTGTTTCATCCATAGTGAAGCCAAGTGTAAAGGTAAAAATGAATTTAAAACAGAGAATCAAATCTCTAGGCTAAATATTAGGAATTTTCTTATCTGGAGGCACTGAACAATTGTGATTGTATTCCTACCTTTTTATTTAACATAAACTCATTTATTTATTATAATTCATTTAATATAAACTTATTAAGTAACAGAGGCTACAACTTCATGGATCAGAGGGGTCCCTATATTTGTCTTGAGAAAAGTGAGATGTTACTGAAGGTATCTAAACATGTGTATGACTTAAAATAGGATTTATCTGAATTTAATTGTTATGGATGGATGGATGGATAAAATGGAAGAAAGGCTATATCTTATGAAACTGTTGAAACACTATAGATATGAAATAATAAAGGGCTATCAATTTTTCCTTTTTCTAGTCTTTCATTGCTGTAATATAAATAGTTGTAGAATGGAGCAAAATTTCATATGCCTTGAGAATTTATTAATCCAGTGTTAAATAAAATATATTATTTAATGGGTTGAATGAGAGTCTAGTTTTAAATAATTGTGAGGTATTTTATTAAACTTGTGATGGCCAAGTACAAAGTAGGAAGCACAGTTATATTTAATTCCTATTATATGTAACATAAGTATACCTTCAATCAGTTCCACATTCATCTTAAAATTTTTATCATGAATCTTAAGATTTTAAGATATTTACATTTGTAAAGTAGTTCAATATGAGGAATTTAATTTCAGTTTCTTTCAAAATAAATGCCTAATATGATTTTTATTATTGGATTAACTAGGCTAAAACTGAGCCAACTTGTATCAATATATAGTTGATTAAATCTCCAGAGACAAAGGGAATATAGAGCAAAAGATAAGAAATGACTTTCACTGCTGTCATACCATACTACATAGGTGTTACAACGTATTAGAGATTCAACACCAGTTGAGTCCTTTGGGGTTAGGACTTCTGGGTAGAAATGTCCATTTGACAAGTGAAAAAAATGAGACTTCAATTTCAGTGAAAAATCAGACGAGAGATTCATCTACTTGGATGTCATGTTGTATTAAGCCACTATGATTGTGAATCTTCTGATAATCAGTAACCCAGAGATCATAAGAACTTGAATCAAGCATTGTGGCCAAAGAGTAAGGGATAAGTGAAGGCAAATGCAATGTAATCAAAGGGCAAACAAAGAAGGTTTATAAACCTGAATTATTTCTGAAAACCGAGTAAAATCCTACAGGTTGAAAATTGAGCTTTAATGAAATATAGAGAATTTTTAGGAATTCCTGAAAGTAAGAGCAGAATAAGTAGAATCTCTGGACTATAAACTCAGAAGAGACAATAGAAACCTTGGGGTAAGCATCTCTGCTATGAATTTTTGCTCAGCTGGCTTCTCAGGAGTGACTCTTTTAAATCTGCTTTCCCCTTCAGGTCTCTATATGATCCCCTTCTGGACTATATTTCTCCAGTGACAGGCTACTTTCCTGTGTTATGTCTGAGCCATATCTTTTCCCCTTCAAAGGTACATTTCCAGTGTTCTGGGTAAGGAAAAGAAAATTCACTTCTCCTCTTCTACAGAGGTCTCCAACAGAGGCAGCTCTAGGATGACAAAATTTTGGAACTTTTAAACTAAAACTACTGAAATTCATTCTGGACATGGATATTTAAATTACCAAAAAGAAGGGCCAGTTTCTTGACTCAGGTTATCACTCTTCTCCCTTCTTGATCTAGAAATAAGTTTTCACCAGAAGTCAAAAGTTCTTTGACAATTCTTTTTTACACATTAAAACTTTAATATGTGTGTTTGATTACCTAAGGTAGAGAAGAAAATTTTCTCTACTACACTATCATGCTTGATAGGAATAGATAAAATGATAGCAATACTTACTAGGGTGAACAAAATGATGATAATCTCTCGTTAAAAATGAGACAATGTAAGCAGGAAGGGAATCTAGCAGCATCAGGTCTCAAGCTATATACAAAGCAGTAATCATGAAAATGATTTGGGACAGTTTGAAAATAGAAAATTTATCAATGGAACATTTTAGGTAAGCAAGACTCAGAAATAATAACTGAGAAATATTTGCCAGAGATCAACTATGGAGCAAGGTCTCCTTATTTGACTAAAAATTATGGGAAACTGCAATGCTGACTGGAAAAAAGTAAATATAGATCCAAAATTTAATACCATATTATACAATATTCTCCAAATGGATAGGTGAACTATATACAAAAGGCCATATAATAAAGAAATTTAAGAAGAGTAGAAGTAAATAAGTTTCACAAATATGGATATGGCAAATAAATGATATGTGTGTGATTATAAAAGATTAAAAGGGACAGAGTACATAAAATTGAAAAGCATATTATAGGACTTCCGGTTAAGATGGCGGCAGAGTAAGGAGCAGCTGCTTGATCTCTCCTAACCTAAGCATACAGGACTCCTCAAGGGGACATAAAAAGGAATCCAGACAAACGAAGGGACCCCACAACAGGGTGCAGCATTGAAGGTATGTGGAATCGGGGCATTTCCACACTATAAAGGGGTGAAACAGCTCTCACTAAAACACAAGCGGAAGAAGCCCCTCCCCCACACCCCCACACCACGTACAGCTCCAAGGCCAGCCCACAAGAGTTAAAGCATGTTTGGGGCACCCATTAAGTCACTAGCAGCTCCAGGGCTTGTTCCTGAGAGCAGCAAGACTTAGGACCCCAAGAGGCTAAAGAACGCGCATGGACTTTCCTGAGTGCTGGTGCGGTTGAAGGCATTGCCCTAGGCATGGACTGGGATCTCGAGTGCAGGCTTGGACCTTGAGTGGGGACCCTGTGCAGATGGGAGCACGGCTCTGGAAGCAGCGCCCTGAGACTGTTGAAGGAGCCTCAGGCAGAGGGGCAGACCAGGGACCACAAGGAGGCTCAACACCAAGAACAATGAGACCTGAGACCTCGGGAGCCTAGAGAGCGCAGACAGACCCTGAGTGTGAGGATGAAGCTGAGAAGGGGCAGGGCTAACAATGGCAAGCCAAAATCAGAAACCCCAGAAGAGAAAGATTATCAAGAAGAACTCTATAACACTCAACAACTTTTACACAGGGGAAAATCCAGACAACAGAGGAGAACAAACAAGAAATCATATCCAAACCTTCCCAAAATAATGAAAACTGGTCACAAGCTATTGAAGAGTTCAAATCTGAAATGAAGAGAAAGATGGAAGACATCTGGCAAGAAAATAACAGTTTAAAAGGCAGAATTTCACAATTGGAAAGTGAGGCAACTCAACTGAAGACCAGAAATGACCAGATTGAAAAGGAAAACCAGTCCCTAAAGGCTAGAATTGAGCAATTAGAAGCCAATGATCTCTCAAGACAGCAAAACAAATAAAACAAAGTCAAAAGACTGATAAAATAGAAGGAAACATGAAATATCTCAATGAGAAAGTGATAGACCAAGAAAACTGGTCTAGAAGAGACAATTTGAGAATCATTGGTCTTCCAGAAAAGGCAGAAATTAATAGAAACTTGGACTCCATACTAAAAGAAATTATTCAGCAAAATTGCCCTGAAGTTCTACAACAAGAGGGCAATATAGACATTGAAAGGATCCATAGATCACCCTCTACACTAGACCCAGAAAGGACAACACCTAGGAATATAACAGCCAAATTCAAGAGCTTTCAAGTAAAAGAAAAAATCTTACAAGAAGCCAGAAAGAGACAATTCAAATATCAAGGAGCACCAATCAGGATCACACAGGCTCTGGCAGCCTCCACGCTAAAAGACCGCAAGGCTTGGAATATGATATTCAGAAAGGCAAGAGAGCTGGACCTTCAACCACGGATCAACTACCCATCAAAACTGACTATATACTTCCAAGGGAAAGTATGGGCATTCAACAAAATTGAAGATTTCCAAGTATTTGCACAGAAAAGACCAGGACTAAATGGAAAGTTTGATATCCAACCACAAAAATCGAGAGAAACATGAAAAGGTAAATAAGAAACAAAGGGGAAAGAAAGAAAACTCATAATTTTTTAAATTTGCCTCTTTAAGGGCTTCAATAAGATCTAATTATCTGTATTCCTATGTGGACAAATACTATGTATAATTCTCTGTAGTGAACTCTATTCACTATTATAGCATTCACTATTATAGCAATCAGAAAAATAATTCATAGGGAGAGGACAGAATACTAAATGGTCTAAGATGACATGGGGGGTGGGAAAGAGGGGGGGAATAGTAGGGGACACCAAGAGAAACTTGAGTGAATAAGAAAAATAGGATATTCTATTACACACAAAGAGGGCATGGGAAGGAGAGAGGACAAATACTATTATAAGAAGGAGAGGAAGAGAGCATTAAGAGGTAATATTTAAACCTTACTCTTAGTGTAATCAACCCAGAGAGGGAAGAGTAGCTATATTATCCGCTGGGATAAAAAACTCTATCTAACCCTACTGAGAAAGTCAGAAGGGATAAACCAAGGGGAGCAGGGGAGTGGGGAGGTCAAAAAAGGGAGGGGAGAAGAACCTTTAGGCCTTTAAAAATAAAAAGAAGGAGGGGTAGAAAGGGAAGTTAATCAAGGGAGGGGATAAGGGATACTGGCTTAAAGCAAACCACTGGTTTAAAAGGTAATAGTGTAAGAAGAAGGGGTATAACTAGGGGAGGATACAAAAATGTCAGTGAATGCACAACTGATAATTATAACTCTGAATGTGAATGGGATGAACTCGCTCATAAAACAGAAGCAAATAGCACAGTGGATTAGAAACCAAAATCCTACCATATGTTGTTTACAAGAAACACATATGAGGCAGGTAGACATACACAAGTTTAAGGTTAAGGACTTGAGCAAAATCTTTTGGGCATCAAATGAGAAAAACAAGGCAGGAGTGGCTATTATGATTTCTGACAAAGCCAAAGTAAAAATAGATATGATTAAAAAAGACAGAATGTCATTACATCCTGATTAAAAGCAGTATAAACAATGAGGAAATAACATTGCTCAATATGTATGCACCAAGTGGGATAGCATCCAAATTCATAAAGGAGAAACTGGCAGAGCTCAAGAAGGAAATAGATAGTAAAATCATAATAGTGGGAGATCTAAATATTCCTCTTTCAGATCTAGATAAATCAAACCAAAAAATTAATAAGAAAGAGAAAGAGGTAAGAGAGGTGAATGAACTCCTAGAAAAATTAGATTTAATTGATATGTGGAGAAAAACAAATAGGGCCAAAAAGGAATACACCTTCTTTTCAGCCGCATATGGTACATTCACAAAGATTGACCATGGAATAGGGCATAGAAACATTGCAAACAAATGCAAAAGAGCAGAAATAATAAATGTAACCTTCTCAGATCAAAATGCAATAAAAATAATAATTAGTAAGGGCACCTGGACAGGCAAATCAAAAACTAATTGGAAATTAAATAATATGATTCTCCAAAACCAGTGAGTCAAAGAAGAAACCATAGAAACAATCAACAATTTCACTGAAGAGAATGACAATGATGAGACATCCTACCAAAATCTGTGGGATGTAGACAAGGCAGTACTCAGGGGGATATTTATATCCTTGAGTGCATATATTAACAAATTAAGGAGGGCAGAGATTAGTGAATTGGGCATGCAACTTAAAAAACTAGAAAGCGAGCAAATAAAAAATTCCCAGATGAAAACTAAATTAGAAATACTAAAAATCAAGGGAGAAATTAATAAAATCGAAAGTAAAAGAACTATTGAATTAATAAATAAGACTAGAAGCTGGTATTTTGAAAAAACAGATAAAATAGACAAAGTACTGGTCAATCTAATAAAAAAAGGAAAGAAGAAAACCAAACTGTTAGTATCAAAGAGGAAAAGGGAGACCTCACCTCTAATGAAGGGGAAATTAAGGCAATCATTAAGAACTATTTCGCCCAATTATATGGCAACAAATATAACAATTTAGAAGATATGGATGAATATTTACAAAAATATAAATTGCCTTGATTAACAGCAGAAGAAATAGAATACCTAAATAATCCCATATCAGAAATAGAAATTGAACAAGCTATCAAAGAACTCCCTAAGAAAAAATCACGAGAACTTGATGGATTCACAAGTGAATTCTATCAGACATTCAAAGAGCAACTAATCCCAATACTATACAAATTATTTGATATAATAAGCAAAGAAGGAGTCCTACCAAATTCCTTTTATGACACAAATATGGTACTGATTCCAAAGCCAGGTAGACCAAAAACAGAGAAAGAAAACTATAGACCAATCTTCCTAATTAACATAGATGCAAAAATCTTAAATAGAATACTAGCAAAGAGACTCCAGCAAGTGATCAAGAGGATTATCCACCATGATCAGGTGGGATTTATACCAGGAATGCAAGGATGGTTCAACATTAGGAAAACCATCCACATAATGGACCATATCAACAATCTAACAAAGAAAAATCACATGATCATCTCAATAGATGCTGAAAAAGTCTTTGACAAAATACAGCATCCATTCCTATTGAAAACATTGAAAAGTGTAGGAGTAGAAGGACCTTTCCTAAAAATAATAAACAGTATATACCTGAAACCATCAACAAACATCATATGCAATGGGGATAAATTAGAAGCCTTTCCAATAAGATCAGGAGTGAAACAAGGATGCCCATTATCACCTCTATTATTCAACATAGTACTAGAAACAGTAGCAATAGCAATTAGAGAAGAAAAAGAAATGGAAGGTATCAAAATAGGCAATGAGGAGACTAAGCTATCACTCTTTGCAGATGATATGATGGTCTACTTAAAAAATCCCAGAGAATCAACTAAGAAGCTTGTAGAAATAATCAACAATTTTAGCAGAGATGCCGGATACAAATAAATGCACATAAATCATCAGCATTTCTATATATTTCCAACACATTAGAGCAGCAAGAGGTAGAAAGAGAAACACCATTTTAAAATCACACTAGACAATATATAATACTTAGGAATCTATCTACCAAAACAAACACAGGAATTATATGAAAACAACTACAAAACACTTTCCAAATAAATAAAACTGGATCTCAACAATGGGAAAACCATTGATTACTCATGGGTAGGACGACCTAACATAATAAAAATGACCATTCTAAGGGGGCAGCTGGGTAGCTCAGTGGATTGAGAGCCAGGTTTAGAGATGGGAGGTCTTAGGTTCAAATCCGGCCTCAGACGCTTCCCGAGCTGTGTGACCCTGGGCAAGTCACTTGTCCCCCAATGCCTACCCTTACCACTCTTCCACCTATAAGTCAATACACAGAAGTTAAGGGTTTAAAATAATAAAAAAAAGTAAAAAAATGACCATTCTACCCAAATTAATTTACCTATTTAGAGCCATACCTCTCAAACTACCAAAAAACTTCTTTACTGAATTAGGAAAAACTATAACAAATTTCATTTGGAAGAACAAATGATCAAGAATATCAAGAGAAATAATAAAGAAAATGTGAAGGAAGGGGGCCTAGCAGTACCAGATATTAAACTATACTATAAAGCAGCAGTCATCAAAACAATATGGTACTGGCTAAGAGACAGAAGGGAGGATCAGTGGAATAGACTTGGGGTAAATGACATCAGCAAGACAGTGTATGATAAACCCAAAGAGCCCAAATTTTGGGACATGAATCTACTCTTCGACAAAAACTGCTGGGAAATTTGGAAAACAATATGGGAGAGATTAGGTTTAGATCAACGTCTCATACCCTACACCAAGATAAATTCATAATGGGTGAATGACTTGAATATAAAGTGGGAAACTATAAATAAGTTAAGTGAACACAGAATAGTATACTTGTCACATCTCTGGGAAAGGAAAGATTTTAAAACCAAGCAAGAGTTAGAGAAAATTACAAAGTATAAATTAAATAGTTTTGATTATATTAAACTAAAAAGATTTTGTACAAACAAAAACAATGTAGTCAAAATCAGAAGGGAAACAACAAATTGGGAAAAAATCTTTATAACAAAAAACTGACAGGGGTCTAATTACTCAAATATACAAGGAGTTAAATCAACTGTATAAAAAATCAAGCCATTCCCCAATTGATAAATGGGCAAGAGATATGAATAGGCAATTTTCAGGTAAAGAAATCAAAAGTATCAATAAGCACATGAGAAAGTGTTCTAAATCTCTAATAATTAGAGAAATGCAAATCAAAACAACTCTCAGGTATCACCTCACACCTAGCAGATTGGCTAAAATGAAAGAAGGGGAGAGTAATGAATGCTGGAGGGGATGTGGCAAAATTGGGACATTAATGCATTGCTGGTGGAGTTGTGAACTGATCCAAACATTCTGGCTGGCAATTTGGAACTATGCTCAAAGGGCTATAAAAGAATGCCTGCCCTTTGATCCAGCCATACCATTGTTGGGTTTGTACCCCAAAGATAATAGATAAATAGACTTGCACGAAAATATTTATAGCTGTGCTTTTTGTGGTGGCAAAAAACTGGAAAATGAGGGCATATCCTTCAATTGGGGAATGGCTGAACAAATTATGGTATATGCTTGTGATGGAATACTATTGTGCTAAAAGGAGTAACAAACTGGAGGAATTCCATGTGAACTGGAAAGAACTTTAGGAATTGATGCAGAGTGAAAGGAGCAGAGCCAGAAGAACACTGTACACAGAGACTGACATACTATGGTAAAATCGAATGTAATGGACGTCTGTACTAGCAGCAATGCAATGACACAGGACAATTCTGAGGGATTTATGGTAAAGAACACTACCCACATTCAGAGGAAGGACTGCAGGAGAGGAAACATATAAGAAAAACAACTGCTTGAACACATGGGTTGAGGTGGACATGATTGGGGATGTAGACTCCAAACTACCACACCAATGCAACTAACAACTATTTGGTAATAGGTGTTGATCAATGACACATGTTAAAACCAGTGGAAATGTGCATCAGCCATGGGTGGGGGGAGAGCAGGGGGTGCAGGGGAAAGTAGGAGCATGAATCATGTAACCCTGTTAAAAGTGAATATTAATAAATGGTTAAAAAAAAAGAGACTGAGCTGAGATTAAAATACAAATCTTAAGACCTGAAATCCTGTGTTCTTTCCACTATACTAGAACACTCTTTCTGATAGTAACAATGAAGAACAACAAAATAAATGAAAGCTTATATGACATTCCAAAGTTCATTGCTTAATACGTAATACCTACAAAACCTAGTACTGTACATTACATATAGTAGATGCTAAATAAAAATTGGTTCAGTTGAATTGAATTTAACACGACACAAATGTTCTTACATGTAAGATACATACATACAAATACACAGCACCCATACTCTTAGATGTAATCTATCACTAAAATAAGTGTGTATACACACACACACACACACACACCCTTAATTACACACACACACACACACACACTTATACACATATATGGTTGTATGGTCTCCTTGAAAAATCTTCATAAAAGTGTCCTATGTTTGCTGTTATGAACCTACAGTTTTATGCATTTCCTGATATTTTTTTTAATGTAATAGGAAGAACTGGAGTTTCTTTTTGATCTTTCCAGTTATCACCTACATGATAGGCAAAGAATAGGATGGTAGTTTCTGTAGCTGTCCATGGTACTGCATCGAGTGGAGATTATTTATTAGGTAGAGAGAATATTGTGACACTTCTATTACTGTAGTTTGTGAAATTTCTCTTCTTTCAGGGAATTTCAGGGAGATTGTAGTGAGACAGAGTAGAGCTTCCGTGAAACAGCTTTTCCAGAACTGCATTAAGAACCATCATAACTCATCTCTATAAAATGCCCCCTTATTATCAGCCTGAGAGCTTTATTTATTAAAAAGTTCCTCTCCATTTGCATTGGTTTTCAGCAGACTTTGCTCATATAAGAGGTCAAAAATATATCATCCATGAGCAGAATTTCTATCTATTTCTATCATTAATCAGTGCTCTCTCTCTCTCTCTCTCTCTCTCTCTCTCTCTCTCTCTCTCTCTCTCTCACACACACACACACACACACACACACACACACCACACGCCTAAAATTGCTACATGTGTTCCCAGTTGTCCAGTTGTTTAAATTCCACCCAGTAAAAGGAAGCACAAGTGGATTTCAGGTCTAAATTTTGGAAACACCTTTCTGAGTGCTTATTGTTTTTCTCAGTACCATTATATAAAAATGAAAGACCTAGTGAAAATCATTCTAATTTTTCTTTTCTCTTCCTTTAGAGTATTTTTAGTACATAACCTGCTAGATAGTGCAGTGGTAACTGTTAGGAATGAAAAAAGTTGGGAACATGATAGAATAATTCACTCTAGTCTTCCTCCTCTTTTATTCACTCTGAGATCTTTTAAGAAAACTCATTTTTTCTTTGCTTCTGCCTAAGGATATTCAGTCCTCAAATATATTAGACTCAGCCTCAAAAATTCAATGGCAAACAACTTCCCTCACAAAAGCACAAGCTATCATCAATTAAACCTTACATTAGCCTCTATCTATACAGAAGACTGTTTCATTGAATCTGAGACAGGGCTACCAGTGGATCCAATTTTTCTACACTAAAAGCAAAAATGTACTATATGCCTTTTAAATGGCACCAGCTGGATTGTTTGGTGTGACTTCATGTTGCATCCTGATGCATAAGAAAAATGACACAATGTGGTATAATGAAATGGAACCCACATGGTTTTTGAGGATGGTGATTATTAAATGCTTCATGACACAGGTCTGGCACTCAAAACATGGAGAATCAAGTGTTTGCAGTTTTCCATGATGGTATGACTTTATTTGCTGAATGGAACAAAAGAAAGAGGAAGAGAAAAAGATAACATCTGTAATGAACATCTGGATTTGGTTACTAACCATGAAAGGAAATTCCTAAGAGTCAGCATACTAGAAAAGACTGGAAAAGGGATGTATTTATAAACAACTGAAATATTTAAATGAAAAAACTGCCCCCAAACATGTTAAGACTTCCTGTTTGAAAACCTTTCAAAATAGCTAAGCATTGATTAAGTTCACTGCTGTGTCTATGTTACAGAGAAACATTTACACCTGCAACTTGAGCCCTGGTCTCATGCTAGCATAATTGTAGCTTCTGAAATTTGGCAGCTGGTTCCTTAAAAAAGTCATTTGAAGAAGAATCACATAAGTTGAGAGCTTGAAGGGACCTCAGTGAACATCTAGTCCATCTCATATATGAAAGGGATCCATACTTTATGTAAATTTTATACAACTAGCCTCTGCTTCAAGACCTCAAAAGGGAGGAAATCTATCACTTTTAGAAAGCTTTAATTATCAGAAAGTTTTTCATTACTCCTAAATTGGCCTTTTTACTATTACTACCCAATTCTCTTGGTTCTTTGATCTGTGTACAACAAGAACACATCTAATGTCTCTAACAATAAGATCTTCAAATACTTGAGCATGGCTGACATGTCCCCTCTCCCCCCCCAATCCCTGTCTTCTCTCTCCTCCATGTGAATCATGCCCAATTCTTCCTGACTTTCATATGAGAAGAAAACGCCTTTTACTACCATAGTTGTCTTCTTCTGGAAACTCTTTAATGTGGTTTATTTTGGAAACCATGGCAACAAAAAATGAACACAATGCTCCAGAATAGAACTGAAGACAGCAAAGTCCACTGCAACTATCACCTCCCTCTTCCTGGGAATTATGCCCTCTCAATGTAGTCCAAGATTAAACTACTTTTTTTGGCTGCCACATACCTATGCTGAGCCTATAATCCAGTGGTTCCCAAACTTTTTTGGCCTACTGCCCCCTTTCCAGAAAAAAATATTACTTAGCACCCCTTGTCACATACTATCACCTCCCCCTTATAGTTATTCATCGCCCCCAAATGCACCTGTGGCCATCACCGCCCCATCCCGGATCGCTGCAGCACCCACCAGGGGGTGGTGGCACCCACTTTGGCAATCACTGCTATAATCCATTAAACCCCTAGATATTTTTTTCAAAATTGCTGTCTCATTTATCTTAAACCTGTGAAGCTGATTTTTAATACCTCAATATTTTATATACATTCTTATTAAATTTTGTCTTCTTTGACTTAGTCTAATATGCTAGAAGCCTTTTTGGATTAAGGCTGCTATCCACTATGATAGCAACCTTCCAACTTCGTAAAAAAATGCAAATTTGATAAACATCCCTTTATCTAAGTATTTAATAAAAATGTACTAAACTGGAATACTCCACTAGAATGTTGTTGCTATATTGACACTAAACATTAACAACTAATGCAGAGAACAGCTCAGTGACAATAAGTATTAATTCCAGTAACTTTAAATAACTGTTGCTGCTGCTGCTATTAATCAGCAGCACAAAATGCACTTAACCATGGATTCCTTCCTCTCCCATGTGCACCTCTGCTCTTCCATTCCTGTTACAGATAAAGGAGAGTTCATGTTATATCACTCTGCCAACCTGAGTAGAATATAAGATCCTAGAAGGCAATGACTGAAATTTCTATTTTCTTTGTATCTCTAGTGCCTTGCCATCTTATGCTTTCCAAGTTGATTTTTATTATTGAAGTTCAAAGCTAAGCATTTATCCCTGTTGAATTTCCTGTTAGTAGCCATAGTAATAGTGGTAGTAGTAGTAATAGCAGAAGTACTTGTAGTTGTATTCATGCATGCATGTGGGTGTGTACATATATGTATAGATTGTGAAAGCTTATAAAAGTAGGTAAAGAGACACAAATATAAGAAGCCCGTGCTTTCATTGATTTTTTTTCATTTCTCCCTAATGAATCTAGTCATCCAGTTCTTCCTTCTACCCATTATTCATACTACCAAATGATTTCTTCTTTGTATGTAGCTAATCTGGCTCAGTATAAGGTTGCCTATTGGAGGCTTGGAGATTAGGGAGATGAAACCAGTTTGGGGATATCAATTTGGGATATTCACCTAACTTAATGGTCCCAATAAGAATGTTGTTTGGCTATCACATTAGCCTTGCCAATAAATATTGCTGGTCATTCCATAAAAGGGATTTCCTAAGAATACATTGTAAAGAAGCCTAATGAGATGCATTAAGAGATGTTTTCTTCTAACATGATCCTTTATTTCCAAGCTCCTCTACCTAAAGTTCAGAATAGGACATAATAGTTGTGTCACTGTATGGACTCTTAAACAGGGCTTGTACTGCAGCGCCCATGAAAAGGTTATGAGGAAATATGTTTTTCAGCTTTGGCCTGTGTGTTGGAAAATCTAGAATCTAGAATAATATGTACAAGTGTTTTGGTGATATGAAACTAGAGGGAAGAAAGGAAATGCAATCTTCAATATTTCACATTTGGTACCTTTAGCTGATGAAAAAGTCAGGCTTGAAAAACAATGGTATAGTTGGCCGGAGCCAAAATCTCTTCCTATTTTTACTACCCTCCTCTACCTGGTTTGCATTTCTTTTTGCTAGGTAGTAGAGTGGTTTTGCCAAACCTGTCAGAGAACATTAGATGTAATGAAAACTATGTGCTTCTCTAACCTTGTTGTGAAGTGTGTGTTTAGGGCCCTTGCTTGATCAGTTTTTATTTTGTGTAATATTTATCACACTGGTTTATTTATGGGCCCCTCTTTGGGAAGTTATTTTTCAGGCCTGGTGAATAAAACATTAGACTTTGCAGCTTGTCAGAAAGAATGCAGTTCCTCTGATGTCAGTCTGACGAACTGCCTTTTCTTTTTTTTAGTGACTGCACTTTTAAATAAATTTATTTGTGGTTTGTTGGGCATTTGTTTGTCCCTCTCCCCCTCCCCTTCCTTTCTCCCCTGCCCTATGGTTGGCAGAGTAGCATTATTTTCCCTTCTTATTTAGTATGTAGTTTAAAAATCAGGGTTCCAATGAATATCATGAATCTCCAAAAACTTTAGTTTATCTATATATGAAGAACTAAGTACTAGTACTTATCCAAGATGCGTGAATTTAACTCAAATTCCTCAAGAATACAGCAGTGGTGTTATTCAGGTACTTATCATGGTGTCAAATGCATCAATTATTTTAGATGCATAAGAGGTTATGGAAAAACTCTGAAAGCCAAGACTCAGCCTAATTAAGAGGAAGAGAAGTTCTGAAATCTATAGGTAAATAATGATGAGAAGAGAATCAGCTTGGAGAGAAGATGTATTGATGAATACTGCTTCAAGTAAACCCCAAATATGAAAATCCAGGTTTATTTTTTAAAAAAGACAAATTAAGAATTAGATGTTGATTCATTTCATGAAAAAGTTTGTCTCAGTGTTCATTTGACTTCCTGGTGTATTTAAAAACATAATTTGATTTATATGCAGTTTTTGAAGAATATATAGAAGTTGGCACATCTATATTTCTTTCTGGGAAATGTTAAATTCCTTCAGAAGTCAAAGGAGTCAAGGAGAACTCAGCCAACATCTGAATGTTGCTGGTAATTATCTGGATTCTATTCTTGACATTGTGGTTCTGCTTTACAACATTTTGTTGTGCAAAATATAATCACCATTTAAATGAGATTTGGATGGAGGGATTCCCCTCACAGACAAGAGGCCCCTCCTTTTAAAAATGGGGGTACAATCTCCAAAGGTCAAAGATCTCTACTTCTCCCTATAAATTCTCTTATCCAGACATAATGGATGCATAGAATCTCTCTCAGTTGGAAGATTCTCAGAGGTGAAAGTATCTGAATAGGGATGTATACGCTGTCAAATCCCTAAAAGATGGTTCCAGGGTCAGTTTGAAGGAAGATCTTTAGTAAATGAGATCCTAAAGGGTGCATCTAGGTGGCTCAGTGGATAGAGAGACAGGCATAGAGAAGGGAAGTCCTGGGTTCAGTTCTAGCCTTAGACACTTTTTAGATGTGAGGCCCTGGGGACATCACTTAACCCTCACAGCCTAGCCCTTACCATTCTTCTGCTTTGGAACCAATACATAGTATTGATTCCAAGATGGAAGGTAAGGGTTTAAAAAAAGAAAAAAGAAAGAAAGAGAATCAATAGCCTCTGAAGAGAGGCCTTTCCACTTGAACATGCTTCTAATGATTAGGATGTTATCTCCATGAGGATCTTTCATCTTAGTGTCCATTTTCCCCTCAAAACTATGATAAGAAGAATTTACAACTTTTATCCACTGCTCCGAGTTCTATCATCTGAGGTCAAACAGAAAAAAAGAAAGCCTAGGGGTTTCCAGGTTAAGATGGTGGCAGAGTAAGAAGCAGCTCTTAACCTCTCCTGACCGAAACACACAAAACTCCTCAAGGGGACATAAAAACAAGTCCAGACAAAGGGAGGAACCCCCACAACAGGGCACAGCGTGGAAGGTACGTGGAATCGAGGCATTTCCATGCTATAAAGGGGTGAAACAGCCCTCACAAAATCGCGGGCTGAGCAACCACCTCACCCCCACACCCTCCACACTCATCTATAGCACCAAAGCCAGCTAAAAAGAAATAGAGCAAGTTTGGGGCACCCATCGAGTCATCGGCAGCTCCGGGGCCTGTTCCTGAGAGCAGCAAGACTTATGACCCCATTAAGCCAAAAAACGCAGGCTAAATCTGAGCTGGGGAGCAGGACGCTGGGCGCAGAGCGCAGGCTGAGCAGAGCGCAGGCACTGCGGAGGCGTGGGTGGAGGCAGACACAGTCAGGAACTAAAGCCTAAGTGGGGAACCAGTGTGGACGGGTATACGACTGTGGAAGCAGCGCCCTGAGACTTGTAAAGAAACCTCCAGCAGAGGATCAAGAAAGGGGGTCCACCAGGGGGCTTGACCTTGGAAAAAACCAGAACTCAGACCTCAGGAGCCAATAGAACGCGGACAGACACTAAGCGCGAGGATAAATCTGAGAAGCTGCTGGGCTAACAATGGCTACTCAGTCTCAGGAAGTTCAGAAGAGAAAGAATAACAACAAGAAAAAGAAGTCTTCAACACTCGACAGCTTTTACACAGAGAAAATCCAGACAACCGAGCAAACAGAGGAGGAGAACAAACAAGCATCCGGACCCTCCTCAAATAAGGAAAACTCCTCACAAGCTATGGAAGAGTTCAAAACTGAGATTTTGAGGAAAATGGAAGAGATCTGGTAAGAAAATAACTGTTTAAAAGGTAGAATCTTGCAATTGAACACCAGAGATGACCAGATTGAAAAGGAATACCAAAAGATTATGGCCAAAAACCAGAAGATTATGGCCGAAAACCAGAAGATTATGGCCGAAAACTGAAAGATTATAGCCGAAAATCAATCCCTAAAGGCTAGAATTGAGCAAGTAGAAGCTAATGATCTCTTAAGACAACAAGAACAAATAAAACAAAGTCAAAAGACTGAAAAAATAGAAGGAAACATGAAATATCTCAATGAGAGAGTGACAGACCAAGAAAACCGGTCTAGAAGAGACAATTTGAGAATAATTGGTCTTCCAGAAAAACCAGAAATTAATAGACACCTGGACTCCATACTAACAGAAATTATTCAGCAAAATTGCCCTGAAGTTCTACAACAAGAGGGCAATATAGACATAGAAAGGATTCATAGAACACCTGCGGCATTCGATCCAGAGAAAAAAACGGGTAGAAATATTATTGCCAAATTCAAAAGCTTTCAAGTAAAAGAAAAAATCTTACAAGAAGCCAGAAAGAGACAATTCAAATATCAAGGAGCTCCAATCAGGATCACACAGGATCTGGCAGTCTCCACGTTAAAAGACCGTAAGGCTTGGAATACAATATTCAGAAAGGCAAGAGAGCTGGGCCTGCAACCACTGATCAACTACCCATCAAAATTGACTATATATTTCCAAGGGAAAGTATGGGCATTCAACAAAATTGAAGAATTCCAGGTATTTGCACAGAAAAGACCAGGGCTAAATGGAAAGTTTGATATCCAACCACAAAAATCGAGTAAAACCTGAAAAGGTAAATAAGATACAGAGGGGAAAGAAAGAAAGCTTATAATTTTTAAATTTGCCTTTTTAAGGGCCTCAGTGAGATCTAATTATATGTATTCCTATGTAGAGAAGTGTTATGTATAATTCTCTGTAGTGAACTCTACTCACGGTTATAATATTCACTATTATAGTAATCAGAAGAATAATTCACAGGGTGAGGGTGGAACACTAAATAATCTAAGATGGCATGGGGGAGGGGAAAGATGGAGTAAATAGCAGGGGACACCAAGAAAAACTTGAGTGAATAAGAAAATAGAATATTCTATTACACACAAAGAGGGCATGGGAGGGAGAGGGGACAAATACTATTATAAGAAGGAGAGGAAGAGAGCATAAAGAGGTAATAATCAAACCTTACTCTCAATGTAATCAACCTGGAGAGGGAAGAGTAGCTATACTATCCATTGGGAAATAAAACTCTTATCTAACCCTTCTGAGAAAGTTAGAAGGGATAAACCAAAGGGAGCAGGGGAGTGGGGAGGACAAAAAAAGGGAGGGGAGAAG
>NC_058133.1:232423978-232476471 GCF_016433145.1 Gracilinanus agilis | reverse complement strand
GAATAGTAGGGGACACCAAGAGAAATTTGAGTGAATAAGAAAAATAGGATATTCTATTACACACAAAGAGGGCATGGGAAGGGGAGGGGACAAATACTATTATAAGAAGGAGAGGAAGGGAGCATTAAGAGGTAATATTTAAACCTTACTCTCAGTGTAATTAACACTGAGAGGGAAGAGTAGCTATATTATCCACTGGGATAAAAAACTCTATCTAACCCTACTGAGAAAGTCAGAAGGAATGAACCAAGGGGAGCAGGGGAGTGGGGAGGTCAAAAAAGGGAGGGGAGAAGAACGGGGAGGGAATTCATTAGGCCTTTAAAAATAAAAAGAGGTGAATAACAAGGGAGGGGTAGAAAAGGAAGTTAATCAAGGGAGGTGATAAGGGATACTGGCTTAAAGCAAACCACTGGTTTAAAAGGTAATAGTGTAAGAAGAAGGGGTATAACTAGGGGAGGATACAAAAATGTCAGTGAATGCACAACTGATAATTATAACTCTGAATGTGAATGGGATGAACTCGCTCATAAAATGGAAGCAAATAGCACAGTGGATTAGAAACCAAAATCCTACCATATGTTGTCTACAAGAAACACAAATGAGGCAGGTAGACATACACAAGTTTAAGCTTAAGGGCTTGAGCAAAATCTTTTGAGCATCAAATGAGAAAAAGAAGGCAGGAGTGGCTATTATGATTTCTGACAAAGCCAAAGTAAAAATAGATATGATTAAAAAAGACAGAGAATGTCATTACATCCTGATTAAAGGCAGGATAGACAATGAGGAAATAACATTGCTCAATATGTATGCACCAAGTGGGATAGCATCCAAATTCATAAAGGAGAAACTGGCAGAGCTCAAGAAGGAAATAGATAGTAAAACCATACTAGTGGGAGATCTAAATATTCCTCTTTCAGATCTAGATAAATCAAACCAAAAAATTAGTAAGAAAGAGGTAGAAGAGGTGAATGAAGTCCTGGAAAAATTAGATTTAATTGATATGTGGAGAAAAACAAATAGGGACAAAAAGGAATACACCTTCTTTTCAGCCGCATATGGTACCTTCACAAAGATTGACCATGGAATAGGGCATAGAAACATTGCAAACAAATGCAAAAGAGCAGAAATAATAAATGTAACCTTCTCAGATCAAAATGCAATTTTTTTTTTTTTTTTTTTTTTTACCTGGACAGGCAAATCAAAAACTAATTGGAAATTAAATAATATGATTCTCCAAAACCAGTGAGTCAAAGAAGAAACCATAGAAACAATCAACAATTTCACTGAAGAGAATGACAATGATGAGACATCCTACCAAAATCTGTGGGATGTAGACAAGGCAGTACTCAGGGGGATATTTATATCCTTGAGTGCTTTTTTTTTTTTTTTTTTTTTTTTTTTTTTTTTTTTTTTGGGCATGCAACTCAAAAAATTAGAAAGCGAGCAAATAAAAAAACCCACAGATGAAAACTAAATTAGAAATACTAAAAATCAAGGGAGAAATTAATAAAATCATAAGTCAAAGAACTATTGAATTAATAAATAAGACTAGAAGCTGGTATTTTGAAAAAACAGATAAAATAGACAAAGTACTGGTCAATCTAATAAAAAAAAGGAAAGAAGAAAACCAAATGACAGTACTAGAGATGAAAAGGGAGACCTCACCTCTAATGAAGGGGAAATTAAGGCAATCATTAAGAACTATTTTGCCCAATTATATGGCAACAAATATAACAATTTAGGAGATATGGATAAATATTTACAAAAATATAAATTGCTTTGATTAACAGCAGAAGAAATAGAATACCTAAATAATCCCATATCAGAAAAAGGAATTGAACAAGCCATCAAAGAACTCCCTAAGAAAAAATCACCAGGACCTGATGGATTCACAAGTGAATTCTATCAGTCATTCAAAGAGCAACTACTCCCAATGCTATACAAAATTATTTGATATGATAAGCAAAGAAGGAGTCCTACCAAATTCCTTTCATGACACAAATATGGTACTGATTCCAAAGCCAGGTAGACCTAAAACAGAGAAAGAAAACTATAGACCAATCTCCCTAATGAACATAGATGCAAAAATCTTAAATAGAATACTAGCAAAGAAACTCCAGCAAGTAATTAAGAAGATCATCCACCATGATCAGGTGGGATTTATACCAGGAATGCAAGGATGGTTCAACATTAGGAAAACCATCCACATAATTGACCATATCAACAATCTAACAAACAAATATCACATGATTATCTCAATAGATGCTGAAAAAGTCTGACAAAATACAGCATCCATTCCTATTGAAAACATTGAAAAGTATAGACCTTTCCTAAAAATAGTAAACAATATATACCTAAAACCATCAACAAGTATCATAAACAATGGGGATAAATTAGAAGCCTTCCCAATAAGATCAGGAGTGAAACAAGGATGCCCATTATCACCTCTATTATTCAACATAGTACTAGAAACACTAGTAATAGCAATTAGAGAAGAAAAAGAAATTGAAGGTATCAAAATAGGCAATGAGGAGACTAAGCTATCACTCTTTGCAGATGATATGATAGTATACTTAAAAAATGCTAGAGAATCAACTAAGAAGCTGGTAGAAATAATCAACAACTTTAGCAAAGTGGCAGGATACAAAATAAATGCACATAAATCATCAGATGCATTTCTATATATTTCTAACACATTAGAGCAGCAAGAGGTAGAAAGAGAAACACCATTTAAAATCACACTAGACAATATAAAATACTTAGGAATCTATGTACCAAAACAAACACAGCAATTATATGAAAACAACTACAAAACACTTTCCAAACAAATAAAACTGGATCTAAACAATTGGAAAGCCATTGATTGCTCATGGGTAGGTAGGTTGAGCTAACATAATAAAAATGACCATTCTACCCAAATTAATTTACCTATTTAGCACCATACCTATCAAACTACCAAAAAACTTTTTCACTGAATTAGGAACAACTATAACAAAGTTCATCTGGAATAACAAAAGATCAAGAATATCCCGGGAAATAATGAAAAAAAATTAGGTTTAGATCAACATCTCATACCCTACACCAAAATAAATTCAGAATGGGTGAATCACTTGAATATAAAGAGGGAAACTATAAATAAGTTAAATAAACACAAAACAGTATACCTGTCAGATCTCTGGGAAAGGAAAGATTTTAAAACCAAGCAAGAGTTAGAGAAAATTACAAAATGTAAATTTAATGGTTTTGATTATATTAAGCTAAAAGCTTTTGTACAAACAAAAACAATGTAGTCAAAATCAGAAGGGAAACAACAAATTGGGAAAAAATCTTTATAACAAAAATCTCTGACAAGGGTCTAATTACTCAAATATACAAGGAGTTAAATCAATTGTATAAAAAATCAAGCCATTCCCCAATTGAAAAATGGGCAAGAGACATGAATAGGCAATTTTCAGGTAAAGAAATCAAAAGTATCAATAAGCACATGAGAAAGTGTTCTAAATCTCTAATAATCAGAGAAATGCAAATCAAAATAACTCTGAGGTATCACCTCACACCTAGCATATTGGCTAAAATGAAAGAAGGGGAGAGTAATGAATGTTGGAGGGGATGTGGCAAAATTGGGACATTGATGCATTGCTGGTGGAGTTGTGAACTGATCCAAACATTCTGGCTGGGAATTTGGAGCTATGCTCAAAGGGCTATAAAAGAATGCCTGCCCTTTGATCCAGCCATACCATTGTTGGGTTTGTACCCCAAAGAGATAATAGATAAACAGACTTGTATGGAAATATTTATAGCTGTGCTTTTTGTGGTGGCAAAGAACTGGAAAAGGAGGGTATGTCCTTCAATTCGGGAATGGCTGAACAAACTGTGGTATATGCTGGTGATGGAATACTACTATGCTAAAAGGAATAATAAACTGGAGGAATTCTATGTGAAGTGGAATGACCTCCAAGAACTGATGCAGAGTGAAAGGAGCTGAGCCAGAAGAACGTTGTACACAGAGACTGATATACAATGGTAAAATCAAATGTAATGGACTTCTGTACTAGCAGCAATGCAATTACACAGGACAGTTCTAAGGGATTTATGGTAAAGAATGCTTCCCACATTCAGAGGAAGAACTGCAGGAGAGGAAACATAGAAGAAAAACAACTGCTTGAACGCATGGGTTGAGGTGAACATGATTGGGGATGTAGACTCGAAACTACCACACCAATGCAACTAACAATTTGGTAATAGGTGTTGATCAATGACACATGTTAAAACCAGTGGAAATGTGCATCGGGCATGGGTGGGGGAGAGAGCGGGGAGTGAAGGGGAAAGTAGGAGCATGAATCATATAACCATGTTAAAAATGAATATTAATAAATGTTTAAAAAAATGAAAAAATTAAAAAAATGAAAAAAAATAATAAACCCAAGGGAAGATGTTTTCCAAACTGCAAAGTTAATATAGGTAGTACAACCTAGTGAATATAGGGTTGGGCTTGCAATCCAGAAGAGTCTTTTTTATCAGTTCAAATCCAGCCTCAGGCTACCTGTGTGACTCTGGGCAAGTCACTTAGCCCTGTTCACCTAAAAATAAAACAAGCAGACTGCAAAAAAAAAAAAAAAAAAAAAAAAAAAAAAAAAAAAAAAGAAAAAAAAAGAAATATAGTTGAGCTAAATAGTTCTTAGTAATTGATTTTATTATAATTGTGAATTTGCCTTTATGTAAATCCACATGACATAAATTTGAATTTACATAAAGAATTCTGAAAGAAATCCATATTCTAAAAAAACCTATCTCTGCTCTTGTCCCTAAGTTCAGTACTCCGTAGCTTCCCATCACCCCACCAAATCAAAGAAACTAAACCTTTTAAGTGAAAGGAAAACAGATCCATGGAGACACTATTGTGATTACTGGATCAGGGCTTGGCCTGAGACCATTGGCACCAAGAGAGGAGAATTTTACTCTCATTGTCTACCTATCTGGCTCCCATGTGTCTGCCTTTCTTCTATCCATCCTTAGTTACCCTGTATCTGATTCATCCTCTCCTGTCTTTGTCCATTTCTGACCCTCATGTGTTTGCCTCTAGTATGTTCTTCCTCTTGGCTCTGACCAGGCCCCCATACGGTAATCCCTAGCCAGGGTGTTCCTCCTCCTGCTCTCACTTCTTGAACTGGGTGTCAGTTCCGTCCTTCTACAGAGTACCTCTTTTTCTCTATCCCTTCCCCACCTTTACAGTTAAATCCTCATATAAAAAATGCTATATATAGAGGTCTGTAGAATGGTCTGCTAACCTAAAGAAAGAATTGTCCATAATTTGCTTTACTTTTTTTTTTCTTTAGGAAATGGTTTGTCTATTTGATTGATTTTTAAGAACGTACTTCTACTTTTATTTAATTACTTCAATTTTTTGAACTTTAAAATTTGCTGAACCCTATTTTGATGTTCCAATTAATACCAGGTATTTTCAAGAGCTTTTTTCAGGGCTGATTATCTACTTTTGGTGTCTATCTTTACCCAACTTCTACTTCTGGCTCCAAGAAGCTGTGGCATGCCTAGCAGCCATACCCCATTAAATCTCTCTCCCCAGATAAGCTAAACCAGGTTAAGGGCTCCCTCTAGACCTCAGACCTGTCCATGTGAAGCATGCAAAGCTTTTTCCTGATAGAATGGGTAGATGAGAACAATTTGTTCCAACAGCCATGAAGATGGCTGAAGCAAGAGCTATGGAGCACTTAAAAATTGACCAGACATCAAAGAAACAAAGGTCATCATCTGAACCCAAGGCCATCACCAATCATCCTGACTTTTGTCCTGTCTTTGGACTTCTCTGACTCTGGAAGAGAGAGTGAAGCTGATGATTTTATGCAAATCTGTCTCACATAAAATCCAACTCCCATTCAAGTCAAGACATCATTTGTGATGCTATTGGTCCTCTTTAGAAATGAAGGAATAACAACAACAACAACAACAACAACTTTTTTGTCTATTACCTTGTCTACTGGATCTTCTGTATCTACCACTCCTTCTCAATCAGTTTTGCTGGATGTTAATCTAGGTAATGGCTACTAAATCCTGTTTATCTCCTGTGGCTCTGTTTTGGACCTTCTCTTCTTCCTCTGTAGGATTTCACTTGGTGATCTCATCAGCTCTCATGATTTAAATATCATCTCTATATCAATGATACTCAGATCTACTTCTCTAGCCTTAACCTCTCTCCTAACCTCCAGACACTCATCTTCAACAGCCTAGTATATATCTCAAACTGGATGTCCCAAAGACATCTTAAAATATGTCCAAAACCAAACTCATTATCTTTTCTCCAACCTGTTATGAGTAAGATGAGATTAGCTAGTTATTAGGAATTAAGATGTACCTAGCAGGAAGGAGCTGGAGCTGGGAATTCCAGGTTGGAATGAAGGAGGAGGAAGTCTGCCTGTGCCCTGTGTGTGGACTCCATTAGTGGTAGGCAAAAACTGTTGCCAGCCTGGGAGCCCTCAGAGCAAAGGACACCTTGCTTCCTGATTTCTCCTGGGATCCTGTGTGGTGTGTCATCTAGAAAAAAGACAAGATCTACAAAGCCAAGAGAAGAGGTCTACTGGAGGAGTGCTTCAAGCAAAACCCTCACTACTTGGTTCCTGAGACCATCCTGACTCCTGGCATCCAGAGATCATCAGTGGATTGCAGTGAGAATCCCAAAGCCACAAAGCCCTAGCTGTACTCAAGCCTGGCAGGTTCCAGGTTTGAGGCAAAAACCCAGAGATTCCATTTATAGCTCTTTGGGCCCTGTTAGTTTAGATCACTTAGATAAGAGTAGAATAAGTCCTCCCATTGCCCTGTGGTTTTATCCCTTAGATTTTAGTATAGAAATCCTTTCCCACCTTTTTAGTATAACATAATTAAAGCTGTTAAGTCCCTTTTACCTTGTTAGCCTGTTACTATTCTCTGGTCTAGTGGAAGCTGGGTGACAGTTAAGATCAACTGCCATTCCTGTGGAGATCCAGAAAAACTCTGGTCTCTTCACCCTGGTCCAGTCTCTCAAATCCTAAAGTGTGTTCCCACACACCCCTTAGTTTATTGTAATATCCCTGGTGACCCCATTACCTTATATTTTCTTCCAACCCCCCCTATTTTGAAGTTTTCTCTTACTGTTGATGGCATGATCCTCCCAATCATCCATGCTTAAAACTCTCTCCATCCCCATGTCAAAACTGTTGCCAAGAATTGTCAGTTTTACTTCAAAATATCTCTTGATTTTGTCCTCTTTTTTTCTTTAGCCCAGGAGTGAGGTGATAAAGCTTGCACCACTACTACCATTTAGGTTCAGGCTTTATCACCTCATTCCTGGGCTATTACAATAGTCTTCTGTTTAGACTCTCTGACTTGGGTTTCTTTATATACCTTATACATTTTTCTCTCAGCTGTCAAACTAATTGTCTAAAAGCAAAGATCTAACCATGTCACCATCAATACCATCATACAACCACACTCATTTACCAAACAGTTACCTATCAGAGCAAAATAAAAACAAAGGATCAAAATTAAAACCTCTCTTTGGCATCCAGTGCCTTTCAAAACCTGGCCCTTCCTACCTTTCCAGTCTTCTTATATTTTACACCCTTCTCCCCCACATACTAAGCAATTTCCTGACACCAGGCTCCTTTCTGTTCCTCAAGTAAGACACTTTATCTTCCAGATCTAGACATTTTTACTGGCTGTGTTCCACACTTGAAGAGTTCTCTCCCCATCTCTGCCTCCTTGCTTTCTTCAAGTTCCAGCTAAAATCTCATCTTCTATAGGAAACCATTCCCAATCCCCCTTCATTCTAATGCTTTCCCTCTGGTTGTGTGTTGGATCTTTGTATATAGTTGTTTGCAAGTTGTCTCCCTCAATTAGACTGAGAGTTTTATAGAGAGCAAGGACTGTCTTTTTTGTTTTTTTTCTCTCAGTGCTTATCAAAGTGCCTGGCACAAAGCAGGTACTTAATAAAGATTTATTGGCTGTTGACTATACTTTTTTTATTGCAAAAGTACCCTCAGGACAAGGATTATTTTATTATCTTAATACTTATCATAGGATGGTTACTTCATTGATAAATTATTGTCAATACATAAATATTGCCATATTAGGAGTCAACACTTAAGTTATTTACATTGAATAGAAATTACTTGATTAGCCTATGGCCAAAGTAATACAACAACTATTCTGTCAATTGTTCATGGTTAATCAAAAGTTGACTTGTTACTATAATAAGTGCTTTCTGAAACATGATTCAACTACAGGAGAAAGGAAAAAATAAAGAGAGGTCACATGGAGGTAGGGAGAGGTTAATAATATTTAAGGTAAAAAAGAAAACTGCCAGAATCAAAACTTTCTTTTGATGTCCAGCATGAGTGACAGTCTTTTAATTCTAGCAGTAGGTATATGGAAGTGCATGCAGAATACTTTCCCTCTTTCTAACTGTGCAATAGAGACAAGCAGAAGTTCTACTATCCCCCATCAATAGGGTTAATTTCCACATTTTATTATTAATCATTATTATAATTATTTTTAGTTCCATAAGAATGAAGGCAGTTTAAGATGATCTGCATTTTTCAAAGATATCCTTGATCCTTTGAAAGTAAAATTAAATGATATAATTAGCTAACTTAATAGAGAATTTTACTTGCTTCATTGTTACCTAATGGGTTTCCCTCCTCTTCCCCCACTACAGGATTATTAATGAATGTTATTGCTAATAGTCCATCCTTTTAATGAGGGGGCCCTCCTGACTAGGCTAGCTTCTTTATATCCTCATATGGGGTAACACTGATTCATTGTTTTTGCTTTCTTACATCTCTCTACTACATGATTTTAAAACATGTCATTATAATTGATTTAACATTTTTATTTAGGTTTTAAAATGTAGCTTAGAGACTGACTGGCAGTATTGTATGGTGGAATTTTTTTTTGGGGGGGAAAGTTCTCAGTTTTTGCTGGGAATATTCTTCCTAATGATGTACTGATATAGCTAACAAAGGACATCAGAAGCTTGAAAACATGTGCAGGACTGTGAATGGCTATTCTGGTAGCTGGTATTTACAAAACAGACTCAGTTCCATATTCAGACACTCAGGCATAACTCCTATTGACTTTACTGTTGTTATGTAAAAGAAGATGGTGTATTCCATGTGAAACAACATACTCGATTCAGATCTGAAGATGTAGATAATCTAAAACGTAAGATCCCAAATTTCCACGATGACTCTGGGAAATTTGTGAAGATCTTCAAAGCTTTTGTAAAACAACATGATCCAGACTTTGAAGATTGCTGGTACGTGTTAGGAGAGATCTTATCACATAATGACAGAACAAAGTTTGTAGAGGAGACACGAAACACGGAGGGAATGACACCATGGCCTGTAGATTGGGAGGAACTGGACCTGAATTCAGTTCCTACCTACAGAATGTTAAAACAAGCATGTAAATCTCTGATTCAGGTTCTAGAGAAGCATGCTAAGCGTCCAAATTCATGGAGCAAATTCGAAAAAATCAGGCAGACAGCAGTAGAGACCCCTGCAACTTTTTTGGACAGAATCATAGAGGCAGCAGAAATGTATTTGAACATGAATATTCTAGAAAATACCACCGTAGATCATGTTAAAAGAATTTTTGTCAGAAATTCGGTTCCCCAGGTAAAGAAATTTTTTATGGACAATTACCCTAATTGGGAATTGTTGAGCTTAGATGAACTAAAACAAAAAGCAACATACGTTTTTGCCCAAGAGAAGGACAGGAGTAGTGATGACAAGGATATAATTATTGAAAATCTTAGGAAACAATTAAGGGAGGCAAATTCTCGAGCTGACCAGAAAGAAATAAGTGAAATCAAGGCGGTAGCAGCGTTACGGGTAGCAGAAAAGAGAAACAATAATAATAATTATAAGACCAATAGCAATTCAAACAATAGGAACCAGAGGCAGCAATCTTGTTATGTTTGTGGACGTATTGGGCATTTTGCAAGGGACTGCAGATACAGAAAGAGATCATATGGGCAGAGATACAATAATAACAATGGAAATAATCGGTATAATAATAATAATTATGGTTACAGGGGAAATAATTGGAATAATGGTTTTAGTCAAGGAAATGGACAACAAAATGTATTCCAATGTCAGAATGCATGTTGTCAAGGTGTACAAGCTCCTAATTTGGCAACAACACAGGATTACCTTCGTGCAGGAGCCAGGCCAAAGTATAGTCACGTTGTTCAAGGGAATATTACTAATGGTAACATGAATGGAGGGACAACTTCATTATGAATGTGTGCCCGAAGTTCAGAAGTGATTGATCAAGGAAATGGAACTAAAGTAAATGTTGATGAAATTCTATGTGTTAAAGATGATGATAATGTATTTGTGAATAATGGTAATGGGTTGATCAGTGTTGATTTAAATGGAATCAATAATAGTTTAATCAATGTGAATGATAATTTGATGAGAATTAATGATAATTTAAGTGGTGTTAATGTTAAATTATCTGAATTACTACTAGTAATGGTGTAAATAGTACTTTAACCAATGTTAATGGTAATTTACCTACTGTTAGTAGTAATTTAACTAGTGTTGATAATAATTTGATTAATGTTGTAAATAATTGTGAGAAAAAGAGAAATAATGTTGTAAATGGTGTTAGAAGTTCTAGTAAGAGTGGAATTAAGAAGAATAATAGAAATTGTAATTTGATTAAGGATAATTTGATTGTGAATAAGAACAATGATACCAGAACAGAGGTGAAAAGGACCAATGATTTAAAATCTGGGAAAATTCTGTAATTCTTGACGATGTAAACTTGGATGGACAGGAAATGGCTGAGCTTTGTTCTGATGTTACCGTTTTAGCTCCAGTGTTGGAAACTTTCCAACTTCCCAATAGTACTGAACCATATGTGTCTGTAACTATTGGAGATCAGATTTATGACCTTCTTGTGGATACCGGCGCAAGTAAATCAGTTTTGCAAAGCTTTCCTGCAGATTGTAGAGCTGTTGGAACAATGGATGTGGTCGGTGCAACGGGAGTGACTCAAAAAGTAGCTAAATTGCAACCAAAAATGGTGACCCTAGGACCACTTTCGGTGGAACATGCATTTTTGTGTGTTCCGGAGTGTCCTATGAATCTGTTGGGAAGAGATCTATTGTGTAAATTAAGAGCTACTATCCAATGTACTGAATCTGGTGATATTTCTTTGCATCTCCCAGAGGAATCTTTGAAGGCTTTTCCATTGCTTTTCTTAGATTCTAGCAGTACAGAGGATGATTTAGGTACTATCTATCCAATACCTGAGGATATACCCAAGGATTTGTGGTCAAAATCATCTACAGATGTTGGGTTGCTAAAATCAGCTATTCTGGTCAGGGTGAGGACAAAGGAAGGACTAGTTCCTTGTGTGCCTCAGTATCCCTTGACTAAGGAGGCGATAGAGGGTATTCGTCCTATTATTGAGTCTCTCATCCAACAAGGGATAATAATACTATGTTTTTCTGAGTACAATACACCGATTTTGCCTATAAAGAAGCCAAAACCGGATGAAAATGGCCAACCTGTTTACCGATTTATTCAAGATCTAAGAGCAGTAAATGATTATGTCATCAAGACACATCCAGTTGTCCCAAGTCCAGCTGCTATAATTTCTTCCATTCCAAGTCAGGCTAGATATTTCACTGTGGTAGATTTATGTTCTGCATTTTTCTCGATACCAATTCACAAGGATTCTCAAAAGATCTTTGCTTTTACATGGGAAAAGACACAATGGACCTGGACTCGTCTCCCACAAGGGTATACCGAGTCACCATCTCAATTTTCACAAATTCTAAATCGAGATCTGCAAACTATTAAATTTAAAGAGAGCAAATTGGCGCACTTTGTGGATGATATTCTTCTAGCATCCACAAATGCAAAGGTGTGTCTTAGGGACAGCAAGATTCTTTTGATTGAATTATATAAACGAGGACATAAAATCTCAAAAGCGAAATTACAATTCGTTTTACCCAGGGTGCAATATCTCGGATTCGTGTTATCAGAGGGTTCCAGAAGTATTACACAAAAGAGAATAGCTGACATACAAAAATTGAGTGCACCGAAAACTAAAAAACAACTTAGAGCTATTCTTGGAACTACTGGTTTCTGTAGACAATGGATTCCTGGATATAGTGGAATAACTAAGTGTTTAACAGATCTGACCAGGAATACAGAACCAGAACCTCTGAAACTAAAGCCTGAACATCGATTAGCCTTAGATAAGCTGAAAGAAGCCATTCTATCTGCACCTGCGTTAGGAATCCCAGACTATGAGAAACCTTTTCAGCTGTTTGTCAATGAAACGAAGGGTATAGCTTCTGGTGTGTTGACACAGACTCTTGGACAAAGTTATTGTCCAATTGGGTATTACAGCTGTCAATTAGATCCAATAGCTGCGGGGACAGTACCCTGTCTAAGGGGGGTAGCTGCAGCAGCTGTGTTAGTCCAGAAGTCAGCTGATCTAGTTTTGGGATGTTCTTTGACTGTCTATTGTTCACATCAGATAGAAGCACTAATGAGGAAGTTTCGTACTCAAGCATATTCTGACCAATGAATTGCTAAGTATGAAATTATTCTCTTAGGTAGTGAGAACATCAAGTTGAAGAGATGTAGCATCCTTAATCCAGATACTCTTCTTCCTGATTTACCAAAGAACGGTGAGCCATTGCATGAATGTGTTGAGGTAGTAGATCTTGTGGATATGCCTAGGATGGATTTAAAAGATACTCCACTCGAAAATCCAGACTGGGTGTTATTCACAGATGGATCATCATATTTATGTAATGGAATTAGATGTACTGGTGCTGCAGTTGTCACAGAATTTGAGACACTGTGGTATGGCTCATTACCTAATAATCTTAGTGCTCAAGGTGCTGAATTGGTGGCATTGAAGCAAGCATGTCTTCTAGCTGAAGGTAAACGTGTGAATATTTACACAGACTCTCGATATGCATTTTCTGTTTGTCATGCAACAGGAACGATCTGGAAACAACAAGGTTTTATTACTGCATCGGGAAAACCAATAGCTCATGCAGGAATAATAACTGAGTTGTTGGAAGCAATCCAGAAGCCAAAACAGCTGGCAGTAATTCATTGTAGGAGTCATACTCATGGTAGAGATTCAGTCTCTAAAGGAAATCATAGAGCTGATATCACTGCGAAGTATGCAGCTCAGAATGCTCCAATCTATGTGATGAATTTAACATCTATTGATTCTGATGATCTAGAGAAAGCTTATGTAGACTCAGATATTGAGAAATGGAAGGATAAATTTGGAGCTAGGAAAGAACATGGGATATGGATTACTGATACAGGAAGATCATTGTTACCAAAAGATTTGATATTCTTCTAGCATCCACAAATGCAAAGGTGTGTCTTAGGGACAGGTCAGGTGGAGCGTATGAATAGGGAACTCAAGACTATGGTTGGGAAACTCTGTGCTGAAACTCATCTCAAATGGCCAGAGATTCTTCCCATAGCTTTGTTTTACCTACGTATGAGGCCAAGAGCAGATCTACATATATCATCGTATGAGATGCTCTTTGGACATGCTCCACTACAAGCAAAAACTTGTAAGGCTGTTTATGCATCACTCTTAGGAGGTGATTGTCAAATTGCTTCATATTTAAGTGCTTTACAGCAGAGGCTAAGAGAATTACAAGATATGGGAGTATTAATTCAATCTGGTCCATTGGATTATTCTCTTCATAATTTTTAACCAGGTGATATGGTCTATGTGAAAAATTTTGCCAAAACGTCGGCAACAGAACAAAATTGGGTAGGTCCTTATACAATTGTATTAGTTTCACCTTGTTACCTTGTCAGTTAATTCAAAGCCTCTGGCCAGAGTGACAGTTGGTTGTTATTTTTCCAGTTGGGAGTGGTGTAGCTGTACAAGACTTCAGTGATCAGTTTTAGTCTCTCTTACATCCCAGAGAGTGTTCCCACAAACCCCATAGTTGATTTTTAATATCCCTGGTGACCCCATTACTTATATTTTCCTACACTGTACAACTGTTTCATCTCTGCCTGATACCAATTACCATTCTTTTTCATTTCTGCTCTATTCCTTCTCTCCTCCCCATTTCAGTGAATTTGGGTAAAAATGGAACAGAGTGGCTAAAAGCAGCATGAATAGGAAAGGATAACCTATACCTCAGCTGGTTGCTTTGCTCTCAATATACAATAGAATGAGTTGCAGAGAAATCATTTAACTGCTGCATTACTGTTTTAAAGTAAGTGTTAGAAACTGAAAAGCTTAATGCAGTCCAGATTCTCTGATTAACTACATCTGTTTCTTTCTTATCGTATTTCCTTGTTGGGACAAAGAAAAAGCCAGATGTATTAACTATTTGACAAGCAATAGAACACAAGTTATTTAATATTTTACTGACAAAAATAGTAGGGAGGGAAACTGGTGTAATTACTGAAAGGTGTTTTGATATTTTCACCATCTTATAGCTCAAATTATTCCAATACGCAATAAAATCACCTCAAACTAAAGGATAGCTTTTGATTGTGATCCTAAGGTTTCATCCACATTTGAATGGTAGCATGAAACAGTGGAAAAAAATGTTGTTTAGAATCAAACAACCTTCAAATCCTATCTCTACCTAGTGTAAAGTTGGGTAAATTACTTAATTTATCAGGGCATTGGCTTTCTCCTCTGTGAATGGACTATATTCCTACCCACAAAGGTCTAAATACTTGATCATATGATTATGATTGTAAAGTTCTTTACTCAAGATTGGCTGTAAAACTTTCAGGTAAATTATTCTCGCTACCCATTGATGTTTCACAAATGAGTGGGAAGAATAGTACCTACTCAGTAAGAAAAGGTTAAAAGGGTCTACAGTGATTCAAGAGCTAGAAATGAAGAAGAGCATTCTACTCATGAGTGATGACAGTAGATCAGGAGAGGAAAGTAACACAATTATGACTGTGTTCAATAATTGACAAGATATGCTTTTCAGAACATTTTAATCATTCACGCATAAAATGGGAATATGATTCAAGGGTGTGCTACAGTCCGCTCAAACCCACTGTTAAACTTTCATTATGAGCATTTACACCTTGGAAATCAGCAAACTACAAATCAGGGTTTGAATGATTATTTCATTAATTGTCCAGACTTAACCCAGACTTAAGAAAAAAGATGGAGAAAATGTTAATAATGAATAATATACTCAATAATAATGAAAAATACACTTAAAAGTGTATGCTGTGGTAAATTTTTCTTCCAGAGAGCCAGTGGATAACATTTACTAGCAAACTCTCTGGATGTTATTGTATATATGGAAGCAGTTAGGTGGTAGAGTGGACTGCACTGTTCCTGATTTAGGAGAAATTGTATTTAAATTTGGCAGATACTCATTAGTAATGTGACCCTGGGCAAGTCTTCCAACTTCCATTTGATTCAATTTCCTCATCTGTAAAAATGAGGATAATAGCACCTGGCACACAAAGTTGTTTGAAGTGAGATATTTGTTAAATGCTTAGCACACTATGTGCTATAGAAAGGTTAACTAATATTAATAAAATGCATGTTTATTAATACATGTATATGTGCATGTATACACACATATTATGTATTTGAATATAGATACCCATATACATTATCATTAATTCCATTAATTCCATTCCATTCCATTGGTATTTAGTTCCTCTCTAGAAATAAACAAATTAATAAACAAAGGAATAAATAACTAAATAAAAATAATAAATAAGTGTGTGTGTATATATATATATATATATATAGAGAGAGAGAGAGAGACAGACAGACAGACAGATAGACAGACATGAAAATAAATGGAAATAGTCCTTACCCTCAAGAAGGAATGAGTACAAGATAAAAAATTCAAGGGGATTTATTTATGATTGGGAATGAAGAGATCAGGAAAAGTTTACTGTACCTGATAACTTGACCTGATTTATGAAGTGAGCCAGTGATTCAAAGAGGTGGAAATAAGGAAGAACATTCTAGACATGAATGATGACAGCATTTGTTTTTAGCCAAGGTTTAAACAATGTATTCAGGTGGTTTAGCAGATAGAAAGTTACACCTGGAGATGGGAGGTCCTCGGTTCAAATATGCCCTTAAGATACTTCCTTGCTGTGTGACTCTGGGCAAGTCACTTAACCCCAAATGCCTAGCCCTTAATGTACTTCTTTCTAGAAACTCATACTTCCTATCAATTGTGAGATAGAAGGCAAGGTTTAAAAACAACAACAAAACAACAAAAAAACAACCCAATGCATATGAACTATTCCGTTCCTAGAGGGAGTGACAAAGATGAATATCATGCAAAAGAGTAAACCTGAGGATTAGCTGGGATTTGTTGATAGTAGAAGTTCATTTCAAAGGCAGAACAATTTTTAAATGGGCAATTAGAACAGTCTTCTAATTAGTAACTTTCACTATTACTTACAGTTTTACTTGTTTAGTGATCCATTTGTAGACACTTATTTGCCAACTCTTTTCTAGTTAAGATACTTCCTGCTAGGCTGAGACAGTATCCTATGAACACTTTGCAATTGGAAAGCTATTTTCCAAGTATTCACCCAATTGGTTGGAGATGTTGACTTTATAAAAGTGCATTTGAAGAATTGGCTGCCTCTCAGTGTTGCATACATGCTCTGTACCAACACTATATCACACACATTTATTTTATTCATAAAAAAGATGACCTTCCTGGGCATCTTAGGGCTGATTAAGGAAAATATATCTGCACTTCATATTAATTAAAAAGCACTCCTTTTCTTTGAACTTATAAATTCATGTATTCAGGATGAAGAAACTTCCTCTATGGTTTCAGAGTGGCAATTTTGAAGAGCTGCTTGTGAGTACTGAGAGGTACTTATATAAGGTCATACAACTGGTAGGAACGGTATTTGAACCCATACCTTCTGGACTTGATGTCTGGACCTCTATTCCTATGTCATACTGCTTATCAGACTTAACCATATGTATATATATGAAGGGCTGGCAAACTAAAGCTTGAAGTCCAAATACATTCCACTGCTGTGTTGTACCACTGGCCTAAAGGGTACCATTCTTCGATTGAAGGCTATCCAGAAGGTAGGTTGTGGACAATATTTAGTCTATAGGCCAAAATTTGCTAACCCCTGATATATAGCATTAACACACTGGGAAATACGTAGCTTACACAAATATATACTTTAAATATGTATTAATGTGCTGTTATCTACATCTAAATATGTGTTATAATGTATGTATATTTAATATGTATAAAATGTTGGTAGTGATCAGTGTGTGAAAAAGCTCTGGAGTAGAAACTGACCATCAACAAATTAACAAATAAGACTTGATGAAATTTAGAGAAAAACTTGAATCAAAGTATAAAAATAATGGCTAATTAAAAACAAAACAAAAAACCATATTGTGATAATAAGCCATGATTTGAAAAGAAATAAAATTTAATACAATGCTCCCTAAAAAGTTTTCAAGTTAAAAACAGAATATGGTATAGTAATTTAATTGTTTTTGAACTTGATGTTTTATGACTCTTTAAAATTTGCTTTAACTTCATCTTAAAAAATTCTTGACCTTTCCTTTCAAGTGTTTAATTGATGTTCTCTCTCTCCCCCCCACTGTTAAAATCAAATGAGATATTTGTGGCTTCCACATAGTAGGCACATAATATTTCATTTCTCCCTCTCTTCCTCCTTCTTTCTTCATTCCTGCCTCCTTCCCACATCTCTCCATTTCTCCTTCCCTCCCTTCATTCCTTCCTTTCTCTGATCTTTTCTTTTTCCTGTGTAGTAAGGGGGAACTATGTCCCCCCTTAAGATATAACCTACATAGTTCTACTCCAGGCAATCATATGGAAACATGTGGAGAGCCAGTTTCTAGCCATGCATGTCCGAGGGGTTTGCGTAGTAAACTAAAGAAAGGTCATCTGTTACACTGCAGAACTAGGAAGCACTGATGAGTCAGAAGGTTACTGAGCCATAAATTAATTGATATTCAAAAGGTATGGTTTGCCCCTATTTTTCTCTTTATTTTGTGGCTGTGAGGAGGCATTCAGAGCTGTCTCAAAGAGTTACTGCAGGTGAAGGTAGCTGCCTTGTATCCCACCTGACCATAGTGGCCAAAGCATGACTACCTCTGTGTCTTGTGTTTATTTATTCATGATCTTAAGGCAAATGGATGTTCTGGAATAGAAGTGTCAAGGCAACCCAGTTCATTCAGGAAATCTAGAGTTTCCATCAGAAGTCCCAGAACCAAATGGCAGCAGTTGTAGTATTCACTGGAGGTAACAAAAGTGTGTCCTGGAACAATAGTGTGCAAAGATAGTTGAAGTACATGATAAACAGAAAAACAGTCATACAAGGGCAGTAAGAACTTCAGGGAACATGATTCCTTATGGGAGAGAGAAGTGCCAGTTCAGAATGTAGAAAGGGGAAAATCTTGAGAGTCTCCTTTGCAGAACTTTCATCTGGTTTGTGTCTACTCACCAGGGTTGTCCTGAGCTTTCTACTCCTTTCCCTATGTCCTATTTATTTGGTGATCTCATCAGCTCCCATGGATCTCAATTATTATCTCCTTGATGATTATTCTCAAATCTATTTGTTCAATCTTAACCTCTCTTCTGGCTTCAGTCTCTCATATCCAGCTAAGTTACTCTAGTGGACATCTCAAACTTGATGTATTGTAAACATCTTAACCTTAATATTTCTAAAACATTATTATTATTTTTCACCCATACTTTCACTTCTTTTACTTCACTTCACTTCCTCATTACTATTAAGAGTACCACCAAGGGGGCAGATAGGGCTTTAGTGGATAGAGAGACCAGACTGGAGTTCAAATCTGGCCTCAACACTTTGTGACCCTAGCCAAGTCACTTAATCCCAGTTGTCTAACTTACCATTCTTCTGCCTTGGAAATGACAATTATTATTGAATCTAAGACAGAAGGCAAGGGTTAAAAAAAAGCACCACCAACATGCAAGCTTTGAGTATAGCTATAATCCTGAACTCCTCATTCTCATTGATCCCCAGTTACTTGACTCTGTTACCTAATTCTGTTTATTCAACTTTCAAACAACTGTCATACATAGCCACTTTTCTGTTTTTAAAGAGCAGGCCCCTTATCAATGAACATCTGGACTATTGCAATCCATGTCTAATTAGCCTCTCTGATTCACATGTCTCCCCACTATAGATCAGCTTCCAAGTCAGCTGTCAAACTAATCTTCCTAAAGTAGAGGTATGGCTGTATCACACTTTATTCAGTAAATGCCAGAAGATTCCTATCAAAGATCTTAAGTTTTTTTAAAACCTTTAATAACTAACCACTTCCATTCTTCTTATACTCTACTCTTCACAATATATCCTATGATCCACTGATCCTGGCATCTTTTTTTCATTGGTTATCTCCCATTATTAAAATATTTTCCTTCCTCAATTCTGCCTCCTGGCTCCCTGACCTTTCTTCAATTCTCAACCCAATACACCTTCTGCAAGAAGCCTTTCCTAATCCTGCTTGTTCCCAGGGCCTCCCCTCTGAGATTAACTAATGTGTGTGTGTGTGTGTGTGTATGATCTTGCTTATACATAGTTTTTTGCATGTTGTTTCCCTAATTAGATCATAACTCTTTGAATACAGATACTGTAGGAATTTAGTAAGAATTTATTAAATACTTTTTGATTGGACTGGAAGTAGCTGAACAACCTATTCAGAAGGGAAAAAAGGACCTTAAGTGTAAGAAATGTAAGATGATTCTTTGCCATATAGCAATCAACCAATTTATCTATTAATCAATCAATAAACATTTATCATGCACCTAATATGTGTACTGTACTTAGCACTGGGATACAAAAAGAGACAAAAACTGGTTCCTTCCCAGAAGTAGCTTATGATATTCTCTATAGATACCTCACTATCACTTGCCAACTCTGCCCATGAATATTTTATGTAATTTGGAAAAGTGAGTTTCTCCACAAATTTAGGGGAGGGGAATTTTTATATACAAATTATTGATACATCATATTAGCAAATATCTTTTCTAAAAGCTGATTGAATTTGGCTGGCTGATTATTCACGTAGACCACTGATGAGGAGTCGTGTGTTGATAATTCTAGAAATGTAGCTTTTTGACTGTTACTTCTAGAATGTTGAGAGTAGTCATAACATTCATCATCTGAAGACTAAGTGAAAGTTTAATGGGGAGTAGCAAAGAAAAGCTGCTATATGCATATATATACATATATATATATAAAATATATCAGTTTCTATTAATAATAGGCTGACTTTAATAATCTGAAATTTACTAGGACACAAATTGAGCTGTTATTCTCACCTTTAGTTAGTTTGTTGCCAAATGAATGTCAAAATTCACACCATATACAATTTCATGACTTTTTTTGCATTTCAATTTTTTTCTTAAAGAAAGGATTAATGGACAAAAGTTGTAATTTCCTTTTCTTTTTTACCCTTGTACTTCGGTGTATTGTCTCATAGGTGGAAGATTGGTAAGGGTGGGCAATGGGGGTCAAGTGACTTGCCCAGGGTCACACAGCTGGGAAGTGGCTGAGGCCAGGTTTGAACCTAGGACCTCCTGTCTCTAGGCCTGACTCTCACTCCACTGAGCTACCCAGCTGCCCCCTTGTAATTTCCTTTTAAGGGAAAATAAAATGGACATTAAAGCTATATTAAGTTATTGGTATGGATAAGTCAAGTTTTTCAAGGATTATTCAAACTCATAAAAACTCAAGGGAAAAGGGTAATTAAAAATGATAATACGAAGAAATAAAAATATCTGCTATGAAACTGTTTTATTCTCAGAAAACAAAGGTATTCAGAGTAACTCAGAAACTATAGGATACAATGCTGATATCTAAAAAGTTAAGACAGAAATATATTAAAGTTATAAGAACAATAAGAAGGCTAGTTTTTTTCAATGTTGGTAACCACTGCTATGAAGAAAATCAATTTCTCATCAGGCAGAAGGTAAAGACTAGAATACTTGAGATTGGGAAACAGTTTTTAGTTTTTATTGATATATTTTGACATCATCATAATTTTTCCTAATATCTAACTTCCCCTCACAGAGAGCCATCTCATTTAACAAATGGTAGATGGAAAAGGGTGGTTTTTACTAATGAAACTATTTTTTAATATAAGAAGAAATCAACATTGTTGTTACAAATTCATGTGAGCCTGTAAGAACTGACCATCTTCATCAAACTCTAAAACATCCACTCCTAAATATGTTTTGCTTCCAGTAGGATTGGTAGTCTTATCCCCATTGAGGAAATGAAGAGCTTAAACACACTGAATTATTGAGAAGCAAAATTGTTATACAATTTCACAAATTCAAAAATGGCAATGGAATACTGCAACAGAGCCTTGCATTATGCTTCATGTAATGAAAGACTAAAGAATTAATTCAAAAGATGAAGATAAATGTTTCAATATCCTGGGAACTCAAATGATTTAAACCTCATTGAAAACCTATGGTTATAATCAAAGATAGTCTTGAGGAAATGAACTATTCATCATGGATATGCTTCTATCCAATTTGACAAAAGTGTGGTTTTGTGGTGAAGAAGTAAAAGAATGTGTTAAAAATCTTGTCAACTCATTGTCAAATTATATAAAAAATGTTTGCTTTGCAACAAAATGTACAAAATTAAAAGTTTTTTGGTGATGTGACAAGTTGTAAGATTTACTATATGTCAATAAATATAATTATTTTACTATATACCCATTAATTTGTGACTCTCATAAAAGAGAAGACAAGAAGTACACAAGTATTTACAGAATATTACTGCATACAGAATAAACACAATGTAAACGTAGTGGAAGGCACTAGCAGTTTTGAAAGAAGTCAGATTTTCTAAGGTGAAAAAAGAAAACATTTCAAATATGGGAACTAGTCAGTACAAAATCTCTGAAAAAGAAGATGGAACACCTCAATTAAGAAAATAGGTGAGTATAGCTCTAACATCAAATATAAGGAAGAGAATAAAGTATAAGTAGACTAGAAAGGGTGGAAAGAGGCAAGTAGTGAAGAAATTTTAATGCCAAATGAAGTAGGTTATAGTTGATCCTAGTCCCTAAAATTCACTGAATTGGAGTTGGGGGAGTGAGAAAATTTTAGGAAAATCACTTTGGTAGCTTTTTGGAAGATGAATTACAGTAAGGAGCAACATGAGGCAAGGAGGTAAGTTCAGAGGCTATTTTAATTGTGTAGATAAGAGATAATGAGGACCTGAAGTAGAGAGGGGACTAAGTAAAGGAATAAAAAAGGACACAGACACAGACACAGACACACACACACAGACACACACACACACACACACACACAGACAGACAGACAGACACACACACACACACACACACACACACAGAGGACTCTGACTCTTTCCTTCTACATTGAAATCCAGCCTTGTTCTGACAGTAATTATGAAAATCGTTTCTTATTCCTCTTATTACCATAGTGGCGCTTAAGACAGAACATTTAAACTAGAATCAAAAAGACAAAGGAGGACAAATTTTGCTTCAGACACTAGCTATGTGACTGTAGTAATGCTGAGAATCTCTCAAATTCACTGCCCACATTTATAAAATGGGGATAATAAAACCTACCTCATAGAATTGTTGTGAAGATCAATTGAGATAATATATGTAAGACACTTTGTAAACCTTAAAGTACTAGGTAAAGTTAGTTGCCATCATCATCATCATTATTATTATTATTATGCAGCAAAATCTGAAAGTGTTTTCCAGATGGTTGAACCAATCCACGGCTTTACTGAGAGTGAATTAGAATGCCTTTTTTCCTATAGCTAAAGTTTACCTATGTTTACCATTTTCATCTTTTATCATCTATACAAATTTCATTCATATGAGATTAATCTTGGAGGTGTTTTCTTTGCAATTATTAGAGATTTGGGGTATTCTCTTAAACAAATTGGTAGTTTGTATTTTTCTTTTGAAAGCAACTTTTTCTTTTTATTTATTTGGGAATGGTTCTTATTCTTTTCTATTTTGTATCATACGCCAATTTATTTTGAATTTCTGACTTCTCTAGAAGATTTTTCCTCAAATAACTATTTCTACTTTAACTCTAGCCATTTTTATTTTATTCATGTATATGTTTTCAACTCCAAATTATTTCATAAATTATCAAAGTTATCTATTTTATCATTTGTTCACTTTTTATCCTGTTTTGACTTAGAATTATTTCTTAAATTTTTGGTTTCTAATCCACTCTGCTTTTTGCTGCCATTTTATGAGTGAGTTCATCCCATTCACGTTCAGAGTTATAATTATCAAATGTGTATTCCCAGACATTTCGATTCTCTCTCCTTGTCCTGCCCTTTCTTCAACTGAGAAAAAGAAGGCAGAAGTTGCAATCATGATTCCTGACAAAGTCAAAGTAAAAATATATCTGGTTAAAAGAGATGAGGAAGGTAATTACATCCTGATAAAAGGCAGTATAAACAGTGAAGAAATATCAGTACTCAACATGTATACACCAAATGGTATAGCATGCAAATTTTAAAGGAGAAGCTAGTGGAACTCAAGGACAAAATAGATAAGTGTAAGTGATGTCAGCAAGACAGTGTATGATAAACCCAAAGAGCCCAAATTTTGGGACAAAAATTCACTATTTGACAAAAACTGTTGAGAAAATTGGAAAAAAAATATGGGAGAGATTAGTTTTAGATCAACATCTCACAGCCTACACCAAGATAAACTCAGAATGGGTGAATGACTTGAATATAAAGAAGGAAACTGTAAGAAAATTAGGTGAACATAAAATAGTATACCTTTCAGATGTATGGGAAAGGGAAGATTTCATAACCAAGCAAGAGTTAGAAAAAAATTACAAAATGTAAAATAAATAATTTTGATTATATTAAATTAAAAAGGTTTTGTACAAACAAAAACAGTACAACCAAAATCAGAAGGGAAATAACAAACTGGGAAAAAACCTTTATAACAAAAAACACTGACAAAGTCTAATTACTCAAATATACAAGGAGCTAAATCAATTGTACAAAAAAAAAATCAAACCATTCCCCAATCGATAAATGGGCAAGGGACATGAACAGGCAATTTTCAGATAAAGAAATCAAAATTATCAATAAGCACATGAGAAAGTGTTCTAAATCTCTAATAATTAGAGAAATGCAAATCAAAACAACTCTGAGGTATCACCTCACACCTAACAGGTTGGCTAAAATGACAGCAGGGGAGAGTAATGAATGTTGGAGGGGATGTGGCAAAATTGGGACATTAATGCATTGCTGGTGGAGCTGTGAACTGATCCAATCATTCTGGATGGCAATTTGGAACTATGCTCAAAGGGCTATAAAAGAATGCCTGCCCTTTGATCCAGCCATACCATTGCTGGGTTTGTACCCCAGAGATCATAGATAAAAGACTTCTTCAAAAATATTTATAGCTGCATTTTTTGTGGTGGCAAAAAACTGGAAAGCGAGGGTATCCCGTTTAATTGGGAAATGGCTGAACAAACTGTGGTATCTGTTGTTGATCGAATACTACTATGCTCAAAAGAATAAACTGGAGGAATTCCATGTGAACTGGAAAGACCTCCAGGAATTGATGCCGAGTGAAAGGAACAGAACCAGGTGAACATTGTACAGAGAGACTGATACACTGCGGTAGAATCGAATGTAATGGACTTCTGTACTAGCAGCAATGCAATGATACAGGACAATTCTGAGGGATTTATGGAAAGGAATGCTACCCACATTCAGAGGAAGAACTACAGGAGTGGAAACACAGAAGAAAATCAACTGCTTGAACAAATGGGTTGATGTGGACATGATTTGGGAAGTAAACTGTAAACGACCATCCGAGTACAGCTATCAAATATATGGAAATAAGTCTTGATCGATGACACATGAAGAAACCAGTAGAAATGTGTGTTGCCTATTGGAGGGGGCATGTTGGGGGGGGGGGAGAGTAAGAACATGAATCATGTAACCATGGAAAAATTTTTTTCTAAAAAAATAAAATTTAAAAAATAAAAAGACTAGTAGCAAATAGTTTGATACTTGATAATTTATAATATAGTTTGAAAAATGATGTTAAGCTCCTTCAGTCTAAATTTTTTTCACTAGTTCCATCATCATTTAATTACCTTTTGTTCTTTCAGATGAATTTGGTTATTTTGTCTAGTTTTATCAGTCTGTTTGGAATGACACAAAATCTATAAATTTAGATTATGTTGTCATTTTTATTACATAAACTCTTACAAGAATGAAAAATGGATATTTTCTAATTTTTATATCATTCATATTTTTGTAAATGATGATTTCAGTTGTAATCATATAATTTCTGAATGTGTCTTAGTATTTTAATTCTCAGATATTTACTGAATGTTTTAGTTATTTTAAACGAGATTTCTTTTTTAAACTCTTCCTTTTGGGTTTGGTTAGTAAAAATTTTAAAAGGCTAATGACTTTATGAGTTTGTTTTGTATCCTATACCTGTGTTGAAGTTAGTAATTTTTTGATGATATTTTGGGGATACTTAATTTCCAAGATACTCCAAGAAAACTATTATGTTATATATAAATAGTTTACCTTTTCAAAAAAAATTATTCTCTTTCATTTCCCTTATTTTTTTGCTATAGCTAGCATTTCTAGTATGAAAAATAATAAGAGCACTGATAAAAGACATCTTTGATTAACTCTTTATCTGCTTAAAAGTTATTGGATGTAAGGGTCATATCTGCAAGTTCAGAATTATATCCCTTATCTCAGGCATATTTTATTCATAGGGAATCATACTTATGTTCAACTCTAAGCTTCGATGTAAGTCAAGCCAAATCAGAGTGGACAGTGGGCCCTTGAAGATAAAATGTTCTAAACAGTATCATAAGTAGTTCCTATTACTATAATATCATACAGATATTTCATTATTCTGGTGAAAAAGTGATTGAACTAACCTGTAAGACAATATACATGTGATATAAAAGTCTGGTTTTCATCACATTAATGAAAATTTTTGAAATGTAACAGGATATAATGCGAAATCACTGTTTTCCCATTGAATTAAAAAAAATACTCCTAGGTACTTTTTGGCAGATGAGAAAATTAGAAACATTCATTCAGAGAATATGTTGGCTGATGTCCCAGTTTGCTGTGATTCTCTCCATTATATTAGGAGGAAATGTGTACACATGAAAGGAGAAGTATTCTAGAGTCAGAGAGCCCAGGTTCAAATCCCATCTCTATCATATACAATCACTATGATTTGAGGCAAGTTATAACCTCCCTAGGCATTAGTTTCTTCATCTGTAAAATGAGGATATTGTAAAAGATGGTCCTAGAGCCTCCTAGGTAAGCCTCTTTTGAGTTCAAGTGCCCAGAGGGCAACTTAAAGATTGCTGTGAGCTCCCAGATTACCACAGACAGCTGAGGGAGAAAGTGCTTGCTTTGGGTGGCTGGACAGAAGGGTGGTGGTAAGAGGGGAAATAGGGCAGCTCCCTGAGTGCTGGCTCTACATACATGACACGTTTTCACCAACTCTGCCCTAGAGACTCCCTGTAGCATTGCATCTATGATCTTAGGATTTTCTTTTAAGTACCAGAGATTTATAATATCTCACTTTTCTAAAATTGTATTCAGGTTCTTAACATTTTTCTTTTTTTGTTTCTCTCTGTTACATCTTATTTTAACACTTACTATCTGTCTTAGGATCAATACTATGTATTAGTTCTAAGGTAGAAAAGTGGTGACGGTTAGGCAATGGGAGACAAGTGACTTGCCCAAGGTCATACCGTTGGAAAGTGTCAGAGGACAGATTTGAACCCAGGACTTTTCGTCTCCAAGTCCTTTGTTTTTCAATTATATTTATCTAAGTTTAAGGGAGACACTTTAAAATTAATTTAAATTATTGTTGACTGTCCATTTTATCCTCTAGCTAAATTCATTGTCCTCTAGTTCTATTCATTTTCTTAGATGCAATGTCATTGGTACACATTTATTTCATATTATTTCATTATCTATAAGATTTTATATGTAATTTAATTATCCTCCCTATCTTTTTAAATCATGTCTATTTTTACAGTGTTTTAGAATGAGTTCATGCTTGCTACTTTTGCTTTTTTGGATTCAGCTGAGGGAAAATAGAATCCATTCCAATTTCATTTTTACTCTAAATTCTTCTGTTAAAATTGAGTTTCTTATACATAACACATTATTGGTTTTGCTTTCTATATTCTTTTTATAAAGTGTTTTTACAATCACAAATTTTAGAATTGAAAGGAACATTAAGGATAAGGAAGCTCAACCCTTTAATTTTTACAGATGGAGAAACTGAACCTCAGCTTAAAATGAACCATTTGTGGGGGCAGCTGGGTAGCTCAGTGGATTGAGAGCCAGGCCTAGAGGTGGGAGGTCCTAGGTTCAAATCTGGCCTCAGATACTTCCTAGTTGTGTGACCCTGGGCAAGTCACTTGACCCCCATTGCCTACCCTTACCACTCTTCCACCTATAAGTCAATACACAGAAGTTAAGGGTTTAAAAAATTAAAAAAAAAAAGAAAGAAAAAAATGAACCATTTGCAAAGGAGGCAATTTCTGTATATTTACTAAGAATAATCTGGTAGGATTCTCTTTTTCATTTGTTCAATTTGTTTAGAGAGGAATGGTGGTACAGATAATAGAATGCTGGACCTAGAGTTAGGAAGATCTGGATTTTAATCCTGCCTTATTAGCAATGTAAATCTGGGGAAATCTTTTAACATCATTCTATAAAGAAGGATTTGGATTAGAAGACATACAAGATCTCTATGACCATTGTTTAATTCTTTCCCCCATTAAAATTCCACCTTTATTCTTTACTTTGTTCATTTTACAAGCATGTATTGGGTAGAATGTTCTGGAGATACAAAGATACAGCAGTTAAGAAATGACAGTCCCTGTGCCTAAGGAGTTCACATTCTGCTTTGTGGATGGAGTGAGGAAGGGCATGATGGGATTTACAGATGAGAAAAATGTAAAGTAGAGAATGATAGAATAAATGAAAGATTAAATAAAAATATTTTTGGAAAATTTCATAGGGAGAGAAAACATCTCATATGGGGGTGTTGGGTGGATCAGAGAATACTCCTTGGAATAGGCAGCATCAGAGCTGAACCTTTAAGGAAAATAAGAATTTTCAGGAAACAAACATGAAAAAAACACATTTTTTTAAATGAGATAAATATGAGACAGAACAAATATTATTAAGTGGGAGACGGCATGCTAACCTTTCTTTTAAAATATAACATATATCTGACTCTAGTTTTCTACTATAACTCTTACACCTAAGTCACATACTATACTCCTTTATTTTTCTTATATTATTCTCTAGTTGCTTTATGTATATATAATTTCTCAATTGAGACCATGTATTCCTGGATGGTAGGATTGAATCTTTACATTTCTCTGATTTCCCCCACCCACCTCAAAGACAATTAGATTATTATGTTTGCACTAACTATACAAGAATTTTTGTCAACTGACTTGACAAATACAAAAGGTCTCCATGCTAAAAAAAATTCATTTTTGGGCATCTAAGTGGTGCCATGGATTGAGCACTAGACCTGAAGTTGTGAAGATCTGAGTTCAAATCTGGTTCCAATCACATACCAGTTGTGTGACCCTAGACAAGTCACTACAGTATCTTTGTAGTTTATTTATTTATTATTTTTCCATATAGTAGGCTAAGAATCTTATTGGGGTGCATGTATTGGAACACCAAGAAGGCAATGGCAGTTGGAGCCAGGGTATAAAAAGGGGGAACCCCTAAGAGAGGACTCACTTTGGGTTTGGGGGAGCTAGAGGGAGGAGGGTGGTGCACACCTGAAACTCCTAGACCTAGGACACCTCAAACCTGCTGATCTTTGAGCACTATACCCATATTTGATATCCAGCCCAGACTGACCTTGATTACAACTGTTACTGAAACACCTTATAGACAATTTATAGAGCCTGATCCTCAATCTTTGAATACCTTTAATCAACACAATCAATAATCACTCAAGAGATTATTTGTTTACTTTCATTAGGTAGGATTAATTGCTTTAGTGAAGGAAGGAAGAAGATACAGTGGGGGGCTTATAGCCCTGCCAGGTTTAAGCCTTCCACTAGTTTCAATTGATTATCAGTAGAGATCTCCTAATCTCTCTATCCTTCATTCTCCTCCTTCCCCTTTTGATTCATTTAGTTATTAAAAGAAATATAACAATAAGTCATTCTAAATAGATAAATATAGAAAGAAAATAAAAGCTAAATATTCAAAGTAAGGCATAGCCAACTGTCTCACCTGAAAGATCCACCATTCCCAACTGTTGTGGCAATTGAGCCTGAGAAGTCAGCTGTATGAGGATTTTCAGATTATATCAAATTATCCTTGGCTGTCAATATCACAAACTACCAAGAAACATCTCTTCCTGTGGGGATACACTTTCCTTCAACTAATCCAGCATGTTAGGAAGAGTTTTTACAAATTCCTCATAGGGAAGCCACTGGCCTACTTCTTCAAGTAAATTCACCAGACCCTGAATTGACTAGGGAAAGAATTGCAACTGCTTCTTCTCCAATCCCCCAGACGAGGCTGAGAGCCTGCAACTTGCTGTTCTTACAATAGTTATGTGATTCACAATTTTCCCCACCCATATTTGCTCCTCCCTCCTGGAGGTGATAAGAAATTCTACTGGGTTACACATGTATCATTATTCAAAACCTATTTACATATTATTCATATTTGCAATAGAGTGATCCTTTTAATACCAATACCCTAATTATATCCCTATTGAACCAATCAATTACAGGTTTTTCTTCTGCATTTCTACTCCCAGTTCTTTCTCTAGATTTCTCTTAAGTCCCTATGGATTGTCCTGGATCACTGCATTCCTGCTAGTAGAAAAGTCTGGTAAATTTGATTGTGCCATAATGTATCAGTTTCAGTATACAATGTTCTCCTGCTTCTGCTCCTTTCACTCTGCATCAATTCTTGGAGGTCTTTCCAGTTCACTTAGAAATCCTCCAGTTCATCATTCCTTTCATAACAATAATATTCCATCACCATCAGATACCACAATTTCTTCACAAGTTCCCCAATCAATAGATGCCCCCTCGTTTTCCAGGGGGGTTTTTTTGCCACCACAAAGAGCGCAGTTATAAATAATTTTGTACAAGCATTTTTCCTTATTATCTCTTTGGGGTACAAACCCAGCAGTGGAATTACTGGATCAAAGGCCAGGCATTCTTTTAAAGCCTTTTGGGAATAATTCCAAATTGTCTTCCAGAACAGTTGGACTAATCAATCCTACACCAGCAATGAATTTGTGTCCCAATTTTGCCACATCCCCTGCAATATTTATCACTTTCCTTTACTGCCATATTGGGCAGTCTGCTAGGTGTAAGGTGGTACACCTCAGAGTTGTTTTTATTTACATTTCTCTAATCAGGAGGGATATAGGACACTTTTTCATGTGCTTATTGACAGTTTTCATTTCTTCATCTGAGAATTGCCTATTCATATCTCCTAGCCATTTGTCCATTGGGGAATGGCTTAAATTTTTTTTTGGTAAATTTGACTTAATTCCTTATAAATTTGGGAAAATAAACCTTTCTCAGAGTTTTGTTATAGAAAATTTTTCCAAAAATTGGTTGCTTTCGTTCTAATTTTGGTTGCATTGGTTTTCTTTGTACAAAAACTTTTTATTTCAATATGATCAAAATTATTCATTTTATATTTTGTAATATTCTCTATCTCTTACATTCCCTTCTTTCCTATAGATCTGACAGGTAAACTAATTTATTCATTATTTCATTCCTATATTTAAGTCATTTACCCATTTTGAATTTATCTTGGTAGAGGGTATGGAGATGTTGAAATAGACCTCATTTTCCCCATACTATTTTCCAAATTTTCTCAATAGTTTTTGTCAAATAGTGAGTTGTATCCGGCAACTTTACTAAAGTTGCTAATTATTTCCACTATCCTTTTAGTTGATTTTCTAAGATGAAGTATATCACCATACAATCTGCAAAGAGTGATAGTTTAGTTTCCTTATCACCTATTTAAATTCCTTCAATTTCTTTTTTTCCACTCTAATTGCTATGCTAGTATTTCTAGCACAGTATTAAATAATAGAGGTGATTATAGGCATCCTTGTTTCACGCCTGATCTTATTGGGAAGGCTTCTAATTTATCCCCTTTGCATATGATGCTTGTTGAAGGTTTTAGATATATACTGTTTATTATTTTTAGGAAAGGTCCTTCTACTCCTATATTTTCTAGTGTTTTAAATAGGAATGGATGTTATATTTTGTCAAAGGCTTTTTCAGTATCTTTTGAGATAATCAAGGGGATTTTTGTTGGTTTGCTTGTTGTTATGGTCAATTATGTGAATGGTTTTCCTGATGTTGAACCATCCTTGCACTCCTGGTATAAATACCACCTGATCATGGTGGATGATCCTCTTGGTCACTTGCTGGAGTCTCTTTGCTAGTATTCTATTTAAGATTTTTGCATCTATGTTCATTAAGGAGATTGGAATTTAGTTTTCTTTCTCTGTTTTTGGTCTGCCTGGCTTTGGAATGAGTAACATATTTGTATCATAAACAGAATTTGATAAGCCTACTTCTTTACTTATTTTGTAAAATAATTTGTATAGTATCAGAATTAGTTGCTCTTTTTGAATGTCTGATAGAATTCACTTGTGAATACATCTGGCACTGGGGATTTTTTCTTAGGAAGTTCCTTAATGGCTTGTTCAATTTCTTTTTCTGAGATGGGATTATTTAAATACTCTATTTCCTATTTTGTTAATCTAGGCAATTTATATTTTTGCAAATATTCACCTATTTCACCTAGATTGTTATTTATTTCCACATAATTAGGCAAAATAGTTCTTAATAATTACCTTAATTTCCTCTTCATTAGAGGTGAGACCACCCTTTTCATATTTGATACTGTTAATTTGATTCTCTTCTTTTTTTAGATTAGATTAGATCAGTGATTCCCAAAGTGGGTACCACCGCCCCTGGTGAGTGCAGCAACAATCCAAGGGAGTGGTGATGGCCACAGATGCATTTATCTTTCCTATTAATTGCTATTAAAATTAAAAAAAATTAATTTCCAGGGGCTAAGTAATATTTTTTCTGGAAAGGGGGCAATAGGCCAAAAAAGTTTGGGAAACAATGGATTAGATTAACCGGTACTATATCTCTTTTATTTGTTTTATCCAAAGTACCAGCTCTTAGTTTTATTTATTAGTTCAATAGTTCTTTTACTTTCAATTTGATTAATTTCTTTTCTAATTTTTAGAATTTCAAATTTAGTTTTTATTTGGGGATGTTTAATTTGTTCTTTTTGTAACTTTTTAAGTTGCAAGGTCAATTCATTGATCTCCTCCCTCTTGAGTTTGTTGCTGCAAGCACTCAGTGATATAAATTTTCCCTGAGTACTGATTTGGCTATATCCCATAGATTTTGATATGTAGTCTTCTCATCATCATTGTCTTTAATGAAGTCCATAACTGATTCTATGATTTCTATTTTGACCCACCAGTTTTGAAGTATTAAATTATTTCATTTCAAATGAATTTTAAGTTTGCCTTTCCATGTACCCTTGTTAAGTATAATTCTATTGCATTATGATTTGGAAAAGTAGCATTTATTATTTCTTCTTTTCTACATTCTTTTGCAATGTTTCTGTACCCTACTAAATGGTCGATCTTTGTATATGTACCATGTAATATTAAGAAGGTATTTTCTTTTATTCCTATTCAGTTTTCTCTGTTAATAATTTTTCTAGCATTTCATTCACTTCCCTTACTTCTTTTTTAATTTATTTTTGGTTTGATTTAGCTAATTCTCAAAGGGAAAGGTTGAGATCCCCCAATAATGTGGTCTTACTCTATTTCTTCCTTGAGCTCCTTTAATTTCTCCTTTAGAAATCTAGGCGCTATACCATTTGGTGAATAAATGTTCAGTAATGATATTAATTCATTGTTTATAGTACTCCTTAGCAAAATGTAATTTCTGTCCTTATCTCTTTTAATCAGATCAATTTCTACTTTGGCTTTGTCTGGTGTCATGATTGCTACTCCTGCTATTTGTACTTTAGATGATGCATAATAAATTCTACTCTAACCTTTTACCACAAATCTGTTTGTGTCACCCTGCCTCAAATGTGTTTCTTGTAAACAACATGTAATAGAATTCTGGTTTTTAATCCACCCTGCAATCCTTTTCCTTTTAATAGGTGAATTCATCTCATTCACATTAAGTGAAATGATTACTACCTGTGTACTTCCCTTCATCCTATTATCCCCTTTAGATCCTGCTCTGTTCCCTTTCTCTCTGTTCCTTCTCACCAGTATTTTGCTTTTTGTCATCCCCTCCACTTCCCCCTCCCTCCAATTAATTCCCCATTCCCTTATCTTATTCCCCTTCTACTTCTCTGAGTAAGACAGAATTCTTTACCCCACTGAGTATGGTGAGATAGAATTCAATACCCACTGAGTATACTTTTTCCCCCTCTCTGAGCCAGTTAAGATGAGAGAAAAGTTTAAGCATTGCCAATCACCACTTTTATCCTCCTCTCCCTATAATGATTTTTCACACCCCTTTACGTTATATACTATACCTCATTCTATCTCTCCCTTCCCTTTTCTCTCAGTGCAACATTCTCTTTAAGCCCTTGGTTGATTTTTTACATATCATTCATATGCATGGATACCATATCATATATACTTACCAATCTATATTATCACATTTACATACACATTATATCATATACATCATATCATCATAATGAGCCTACTTCTACACACTCTTTCTGAGTAAATTCCTTCCATCTTCTCTACTAGTAAGAGTAATTTTTGAAAATTACAGAAATCCACTTTCTATGTCTACATATAAATGTTTTAACCTTAATGAGTCTCTTAAAATTTTCTCTTTAAATTTTTCTCTTTTGGGGCTTCTTTTCTGTCTCATATTTAGACTTCATATTTTTTGTTTAAGTTTGACTTTCCCTCAGGAATACTTGGAAATCTTCTATCTTATTGAATGCCCATCTCCACCCCCACTCTCCAAAAGAATATACGCAGTTCTCCTGGATAGGTGACTCTGGGTTGTAAACCCAGATCTTTTGCCATCCTGAATATGATATTCCAATCTTTTAATGTAGAGGCTTCTAGTCCTATGTGATCCTGATTGTAGTTCCATGATATTTGAATGGTTTCTTTCTGGCTCCTTGAAGTATTTTTTCCTTAACTTGTTAACTCCTGAATTTAGCTATCATATTCCTGGAAGTTGTCATTTGAAGATTTCTTTCTGGAGGCGATCTGTGAATTATTTCAGTTTTATTTTCTTGTTTAAGGATCTCTAAGCAGTTACCTTTGATTATTTCTTGTAATATGATGACCAAGTTTTGTTTTTTTTTCTTGCTCATGGCTTTCAAGTAGTCCAATATCTCTCAAATTGTCACTCCTAGTTGTTTTTCAAATAGATATTTCATGATTTCCTTTTTTTTTATTCCTTTGATTCTGCTTTATTGTTTCTTGATTTCTCATGAAATCATTAGTTTTAGATGGTCAATTCTGATTTTTTAAGACCTGGTTTTCCTCTGTCAGTTTTTGGTTCTCCTTTTGCAATTGGCCCATTTCTTCTTACGTCACTTTCATTTCTCTTTGCATAACTTTTATTTCTATTTCCCACTTTTCCTCTGCCTCTTTAAATTGGTTTCTGAAGTCTTTTTTGAACTCTTCGAGAATTTGTTTCAAATCCACTGTTTCTTTTTGACTTTTGACTGTCCCCTTCTGTGTGTGTACCTTGTTCTTTGTCTCCAGAAAATTATTTATAGTTAGGTGCTTTTTTTATTATTTGCTCATTTTTCTTATCTGAGATGTTGGGGTACTCTCTTTACCTTAAGTCCTTTTGATGCTATTCTCAGCTTATTTTCTGGGTCTGAGGGCTGAGAGCTCTGGGAGACCCCTCCCACTGCTGATTAAATTGACCTTTGAGATGCTGGTGTCTTAAGGACTTGCCTCAGGCTTGGGGGCTAAGCTTTTGATTTCAATCTGACATTGATCAGGCCATGGGCTGATCAAATTCCAGCTCCAGGCTTAGGTTCACATTTTTTGTTGTGCTGCATACTTGATCAAATCAGGCATACCACTGATTACCCTGTCTTGAAGCTCTGACTTGAGCTTTAGGCAGAAAGATCAGTACTTAGTACTATCAGCTATACCGAACTGTGTAGTATGTCCTCATCCCAAGCCCAGAATGGAAATACTGGCTTTGGTCTGGGACACACGGATCAGCCCAGTTCAGCCCAGACTGCCCTGACCTGGGACTCCAGACTTCATCGCAGGTTTGAAATTTCAAGGAGAGTAGGTTGGCTTATACCACTATTTACTCAGGCAGGATTTCAAGGTCTGAATATTGGCTTGGACTTGGGTTCTGAAACTAGGACAGCAGATATGGGATGGGGGGGGGTTAGGGAGTTGCTCTTCCTTCCTTGCCTTTTATTGGCTCTGTTTTCCTCTCACCTCAGTACCCCAGATGATCTTGATCTCCCTTTCAGGTCTTTCTTTTATTGAAAATTGTTTCACTCTGTCTCCTTGTTAGTACCCCCACTGCTATATTCATTTTGTAGTGATATTTTAATCCTTGTCAAAGAGGATTCTAGTGGTGACATGAAACAGCACTGGTTCACACCTTCTAGACTTCTATTTTCATCCTTAAACATCCTTGGAACAACTTTGCTAATAGTTCAATATCTTACCAAGTTGTCTTTTGACCAGTTTCATCCTTCAGTGCTTCTCTTTGCTTTATGAGATGATACGATTCATAATTGTCCATCATCTTTCTTCATAAGATCCTTCAGATTTGCATTTGTATTCTAACCCAGTATTTCCTTTGGCAGCCATCTCTCTCCATTTGGCAAGTAACTGAAATGTTTGCTGACTAAAGCACTTTCTTGGTTCTACTGATCTCTTGTTATAGCACTTAATTTATATTAGTTTAACTTCTGGATAAAACTATCAAAGACAGTGTTGATGTCATTTCTGTTGTATATTTCCTATTTTTGATTTTCAACATCTCATTAAAATAATTCAGGGTTAATTCATAATTATACACCATCTCCATCTTCTGTTGCTGTTTAAGTATATAATATGTTTTTTAACATTTATTAATATTTATTTTTTAGAAAAGTTAACATGGTTACGTGATTTATGCTCTTACTTTCCCCTTCTCCCCCTGACATCCTCCCTCCCATGGCCGATATGCATTTCTACTGGTTTTAACATGTGTCATTCACACTAAGATAAGGCTTTTAATCTACATTTCTGTTTCATGTCTTGCCTAGTATTCATTATCAGAGGGTCAATGAATAAGGTCTTTTTACCTGTTGTTACATCTTATTTGGAATTTTGAATGGTTTTGATATATGGAAGGAAACACTTAATTATAAAGGAGTCTATAAAAAGGCATTTTGTTCTATTGAGCTGAATGCTTTGGTGGTAGGGAAAGATTATCAACAGACAAAAATTGGAACCTATAATTTGACATATTAGAGTAAGAAATGTTAAAGATATAGTCAGATAGAATAACATTAATAAATGCAAGGTCATATTTTGTAAAACTATAAGCATCAGTTAACTCTATCTTGTTCCACAGATGGACACATGCTCTAACTCTGGTCAAACATCTAACAAATATAAGTCATGGGTTGCTAGAGGGTTCTGGTTTGAAAATATGGGTTTTTGGAACAATCCATCACTACTGTTTAAACAACTCCTCCGGATAAGCCATCATAACATCATTGGCTACTAAGGAGGACATATTAGATGATTCTCTATCCTACAAAGACAACAATCTTTTAAGAAACCATTATGTAGAGTAGAAAGAGTATAAGACTTCAAATCAGGATACTTGTGTTTGAAATTCAGACCTGACAAGCCGTATGACTTTGAACAAACCTCCTCATTTCTATAAGAAACATTCCCTTATAAAAATTATTGAATGAGGATTATTGTGCTATTGTTATTTTCAATAGACACTGTGCTGTATATAGTAGATAGGATGCAAGGCAAGGAGTCTGGAAGATTTGTTTCAAATTTTGCCTATGACACTCAATAGTAATATGACCCTAGGTAAATCATTTAAAAGTACCTCAGGCAATTCACTATTTACCAACTCATAGATGCAGTGTGACCTGTAGCTGTGGAGATAAATCTCACACTCTTAAGAGTTCCTAATGCTGACAAAATCACTCAGGCATCATCCTTATTATTATTATTTCTGTACAGGTAAGATATCACTTGCCTGTTTAAAAGTTAAGCCAATATAACCAGATATAGAAATATAGGAGTTAGTTGGACTGGCTTGGATTGAATAGTTAAATTTTCAGTGAATACAACAAATTGAGGCTTCGTTTATTCATTCAACGATTGTTTAGACTTAAGAGATGGAGGAAAGGTGAAAAATGCAGATTAAACTTTAAAATGTATCACTTCTACATTTCTTTTCCAGTGAGTTGGGTTACTAAACATTTGCTAGCATACCTTGGTATTTAACATATTTAACACACATATGTACATGCTATGAATATATGTATATGTTCCTAGTTTAAATGAGCCATGTTAGGATTGGTTTTAACCAAATGTAGTCTCACTGGATGATGTCTTGACCTGTGCTTGAATTGTGATCATTGGTCCTCTACAAAAATAAAGAATGAACAACAATCTCATTGGGTTGTTTTACAAGTTGCCCTTATCAACTTGCCTACACATCTTACTGGATCTATTCCCATTTTACTTTCCATTGGATCTAACAAGCAAACGTAGTACTTAAATGAAAATCATAAAATATTCAAAAATATTGAGATGAAGGAGAAGATAAACAGCAAGACATTCAAGAACATCAAATCATTAATAGCAAAAAGAAACCAGTGATCCTGGAACTTTGTTGAAAAGCTGACAATTGAACTAGTTTAAGCTCAAGCCAAAAAGTCTTAGCCAACTCTGAGCTGACTTGTCCAGTACTGGGAATTCAGCTGCCCTTTGCTTTCTTGCTGTTTTTATAGACCAGAATAATAAATAAACAAGAAAGAACATGTTTCATAAGTAACATAAGATGCTGGACAACATCCCATCATGGATCCTGGTAAAAAAGATATAATAAGCTCACTCATTTTTCCAGACTCTTATGTGACCAGATGCAAAACAAATGAAATGAAATAAACTCCAACTATTGCCAGTTCAGAGATTTCTGGCTTTCATCCAAAACCCCTATTATAAAATCAAACAATTAAAAGAAGAAAAAAGAAAATAAAGAAGCCAGGGGTTACTGGTGTCAGCAGTTTAGGAGAAATTAAATTATACCAGAGAATCACTCAAAATGCCACCATGGAAACTTAAAAATATAATTACGAATTTTAATTGAAAAAAAATTGACCTGGATCAAATTTCCTTTTTTTCTTTAAGAAACACATTCAAGTATATTTGTTGTGAGACAGCAAAATGAAATTTAAATCACTTGTGAAAAACTGAGGTATGATTGTAAATCATCCTGTGTATTTTGAGAATTTATTTGGAGAAAAGTCTTCCTAAATTGGTCTCATTGAAAGCTGAGCTTAGGAAAAATTGAACTTTCTGTAACAAAAGTAAACTTCCTAGAAGAAAAAAACATAACAAAACAGTGTTAAACCTCTTTGAATGTCAGAAGAAAAAAACCCAAGCTAAACTATAATATATTCGAAAATATTGAAGAAGATAACTGAAGTTTGACCAATTTTACCCATAACTGCTCTCTTTGCTCAATCTAGTTACTTAAATTATTCATCCAGTCACCAATTCAGAGAGAATAGATATCAATCTTCCTTTATACCAATTCAATCCACTGTCTATCACTCAATCATTTCTTCCCTTCTCTTATAACCAATCAATGATTTTCAGTTGTTGACCCATCTGCCAATAAGGTTAGCCAGAATCTCAATCAATATCCTCATCCACAAATACATCCAATACACACTTTTATTCACCTAGCATTGGTTTCATTTCCCTGTCCTTTTGCCTTTTATAGAGATATCAATCTCCATATAGATGAAGAGTCTTCTTTAATGTGTTAAAGAATGCATCATCATTTGAGGTTGTCTTTTGTTAATATAGTCTGAAGAAAACCCAGCAATACTTGTAAGTCTCTGGCAACACAGCATTATATTTCCTGCACATCCCGGTGGGTCTGGTTGTCTATTTGAAGATTTTTGTTACTATTATTAAATTAGTTTATATAGAAATATCTCCATATTTATTATTAATATTATTATATTAGCTTAATAAAAATATGTGTACTTTTATTATTGTAACCTTATAACAGAGCTTCTTCTGAAACCCATTAACCTTTTGTTTTTAATATTTCTATAGCTATATTTCAATATAATTGGCTTCATTTGTAATTATATGTATTTTATTCTGTGTATCTTAAAAAACATTTCTGATAAGGGATCAATAGGCCTTTACTAGAATGCCAAAGGGGTTCATGACCCAAAAAAAGGTTTAAAAATCCTAATCAAATGCCTTATTTAAGGAATTTGAAAAGGGCTTACTATGCCAATGCTGTTTCCTTTTTCATTCTTTTATTCTTTCCTAGTTGATGATACCTGACATTTTTACAGTGCTTTACTTAATTAAAAATATCAACAAACATTTGTGAAATGTCTGCTACATCCAAGGCATTATGCTGAATATGAGGATTACAAAGAAAAAAATTGAAAACAGTCCTTGCCTGTCAAGGAGTTTCCAATCTCCTAGGGAGGTAGAACATATTTATGATGAAGCATATTACCTAGCACATCAGGGAAGTTTTCACATGTAAGATACAACTTTCTCTATTTCATTCCTTCCCCTCTATACTAGGTTAATTTAAAATAACATCATATCAACATGTCACTTCTCAGCCTTGTAACAAACATGGTGTGGATGTGGGTGTATGCATGGATGCATATTTGTGTTTATGTATTTTAAGAAAGAGAAGAAACTAAGGTGCTAGTTTTTCTTGCTATTTAATCTTGATTTAGTCATTTTCATACAGCTCAAAAGGGATATGCAGATTTCTGTTTATTTGTTCATTAAAACTTCAATAAAATGTTATAAAATGTCTTATTTTGGTAGTTAATTGCCATTTCCATTTTAATATGCAAGTTGTGTTGGTCCGCCTAGGAGACTCCCTGAGTCTCTCTGTAAATAACATAGCTACATTGGTCTAATGTTCCCTGCTTACTGTGTATTTATTCAGTCATCAAAACACAAATGAAGTTGGTAGGATATCAGTCCCTTCAAGAGAGCCTGCTCAATCACTTGTACTCCTATCAACTTCCAAGTCTATATAGCGTGGCAGTGGAGAGAGGTTGGTCCACCAACTCAACAGATTTCATATTCTAAAATACTCTGGGGCATTTTACCATGGAACTAACAAGCTGTAGAAAAACATCTAGGTAGTAGAGATTGGACAGCTTTCTTTGGCTATCTGACTAGCCTTCTTCTTTTGGAAAATTCATCTACTCATCCTTTACCTGGATCCCATTGGAAAGAGAATTGTCAACTCATTATCCAGTTAAACCAGAAACTAGATGAAGTTGAGACTTAGATGAAGCTGACCACAAAACTTTAAGCTAAGTAATATGGGATGGAGTTAATGTAGCACTTGTGGGAAATAAAAACTGAACCTAGACCTTCAAAGGTTATGTAAGATAATCACTGCAAAGGAACTGTGAAAAGTAGCAAAATCTTGAGCAGTCATTTCTAATCAAGCCCATCCCTACACTGCAGTGACAGCCTCAGGTTATGGGTAAATACTGCTGATGGATGCCAGCAGCTGTTTGTAACTTTTCAATTGTTCAAAAGTGAAACAAGAGGCTTTTATACCCTTATATATTCTTATATACTCATATACTCAGTGGCAGGCCTCTTTCCTTTACTTGAAATATCTATATCAATCTCTAGAAAATGGAGACATCTCCTGAATGTAAGGTTCCTGGGTATGTCCTAGAGTTCTGAGATTTATGATGTCCAATCCTATAAGACAGTATCGTCTTAATTAATCATGGGGTAAGTAAAGTAAATCAATGTACAAAACCCCTGAGGAGCAGGGAAAACATCCATTTATTTCAAACAGTGAAATCCAGTCAGAGGTATATAATACAACAGAAAACACTAAAATTAATATTTCCTTACTCTATCTGAGCTCAGCTCTAGCTGGTTTGAGATGCCCCTGAGAATCTATGGGGAAAATGCCAAAGATAAGCCATGACTGAGAAAGTCCCTTCACAGATAAATAAGAGTTGTATAATTTAAAATCCAAAGAATTCAGATTTAGACTTCAGTTCTAGAGGGAAGACTTTACTCTGGCCATTGGTAAAGAAGAGGGAAAATAGAAAAATCAAAGGATTTCTTGGAGATTATCATGGGAGTTATAAAGAGAGTAAACAGGGAATTTGAAGAAAGAACACTGTATTTGGAGTTAAAGAATATGGGTTTAAATCCTAGACCTACCACTTCTTCCACTGAAGCAAGTTACTTCATCTTGCTGGACCTCAATTTCCACAGCAATGAGATGAGTTTGTTGGACCTTTTGTCCCTGCCAGCTCTAAACAGATGTTCCTATGTTTTTGGTTAATAAAGGAATCAAAATAAGCTAAAGGTATTATAATAATAACAACAATAGCAAAAGGATATTCATATATGCTTCACAAAGATTATTTGATGTGAAAAAACTTTTGAGGTTAAAATAAGTATTATCTTCATTTTATTTTAAAAAATAGTGGCTCAAAGACTTGCTGATAACAGGGTAATAGTCATCATCGCACAGGAAGTGCCAAGAGTGCCAAAGAATCTTAATTCAATGTTCAACACACTCTACCATTACACCTCTCAACACAGACAAGGATCTCATTTATTATAAGGAAAGTCAAGTGAGAGACCTAAATGAAAAGCATGCCTTATACTTGGTGGAATCAGTAGCATCCTCTTCATTTGCCAAGGCCAGTATGAACACTCCTAGAATTTCCCTGGACACAATCACTTACCATGAAAACAAAAATAATCCCTGACACTGTTCACCACAAACTTCTAGTTTCTCTCATGTAGAAGCTAGTATTATTCCACTGCTAGGGAAGGCCGCCCCTTTGTGGCACTGGAGAGGTATGTCAATATGTTACTAGAATTTAGCTAACAAATGATAAAATGCATCCCAATGCATTTTTTCTTGAACGGCTATCTGCCCATAATTCAATAATACTGCCATCAGCAGTACAGTTGGGCAGTGTGAGCCACAAAAAAAAAAAAAAAAAGTTCCCTCTCAGAATTCAAGATATGCTCCAGGTACAAATGGATTCAATAGGGTCATAAATAGAGAGATGGAGGGGAACTTAGAAACCACTGAGTTCAATCATCTCCCTTTATAGATGAGGGAATTGAGGCATAGCAAAGGTAAATGACCTGCTGGACAATTCTATCAGAGCTTTTTCTATGCAGGTTAGAAGAAATAAACAAGGGGTATATGTATAAGAAATGTGGTTGGGGAGAAGGGAAGTTGGAGCAAGCAGAATTAAAGAAAGTTTATGATGAAAGGTTCTGTCAGCCTTTCTCATATTTAGCATCTAAAATAATTTAATTATTTTTCAGCCAACTCTTCAATGGAAAGAACACTTTCCAAGGAAATGGAACTTGGTTTCACATTCTGAATTTGTTACCCAAAATGTGGCCTTGGGCGCATTTAAAGTCCCTTCAACTGAAAATCCTGTTGCTGCTTTCTGAATATTCTTGGTTCTCTTTACCAAACTAGGTATGTATTTGTATACTCACATACAAACATTCCAGTTTCAGAAAAGTGGGAGCTTTTTTCTCCTGTCTGCACTAATTTTTATCATTTAAGATTTGCTTTTTCTTAATCTTCTTAAGAGGTAGGAGGAAAATCTGCACCAGTGGAATCTAGGGTGAATATTTTTAAGTATAAAAGGTGGAAATTTCAGACCCTTTCAGGGTAAGTAATGCAAAACACAAACTCCCAAATGAAATTCTACTAATTAAAAAATGACAGGCAACTATCCAGGCACTTGAAAACGGAGAAAAAGGTTAAAGAATGAAACTCATTAAATGACTGTGAAAACATTTCATTATAATAGTACATTTAATTCATACGTAACTCCAGTGATTCTCTACCAGCAACCCCTATGGTACCCCCATGAACACCAGATAAATGGGTTACTGAAAGTATGGAGACAATTGAATCCTGGCTGAACCCTGCACAGCAGCTGATGAAAAATGTTTCAACAGAATATATTCCCTCTACATGAATCACCAGCACATTTGATAACACCATTTTAAAGAAATAAAACTGAAGGAATATATCTTCCCCCCACTGACAATGTAGATTAAACAGTTTTGCTCCATATTCTTTACTTACAGCTGTTATCTGATTTAAAACCCCATGAAATTCACAATATGAGGAGGGCACCTGTGATTAGTAACCTGCAAGGGTGGGGGGATAGCTGCAGTGGAACAAGGAGCAAAGAAGGGCTTTCTAAGGGAATAACTGTACCACCTTTAGTACAGTGCAGCCACTCAGAAGCATAATCTCAGAAATCAGTTCTTGGGTAACAGCAGGCACACAAATAGACAACAATCAGGATAAAGGAGGACATCTGCAGTACTTTCACCACAACAGAGCCCTGATCAGGCACAATATTGCAAGAAAGAAACACTCTGAAACACTCTCACCAGAGTGTAACACACAAAGAAAGGGCACAATACAAGTCAGCAGACTTATGTGAAAAAAGAAGGCAAAACAGTACAACTTGAATACCTTGTCAAAATCAGCATTACAGAAAGCAATTGGGTTTAAGTTTAAAGAGCGATAAAGCAATGAAACAATAGGAAAAAAAGGCAATTCAGCTACTGCTGTACAAATGAGAAAGTGGTAAAATCATCTTAAAAGAAACTAACATGGTAGAGTTTTCCAGTGATAGGACATAGCCATAGACTTCCCCAGCCGTTCAATTTTAAAGGCTAGGGTTCTATCATTCCCTGGCTTCCTAAATGTACATGTGTGTATATGTGTGTGTATATGTGTATGTGTGTGTGTGTGTATATATATGTATATATATATATATATGTGTGTGTGTGTGTGTGTGTATATATGTATATTGTTGTGAGGAAGATTAGGTAGTAATTAATTAAGTATTAAGGATGTACCTAACAGGAAGGGCTGGAGCATTCCAAGATGGAATGAAGGGGCAGGAAGAAGTTGCTTGTGCCCTGAGAGAGACTCCATTAGGGGTTGGCATCAAGCTGTTGTTAACCCAGGGAGATCTCAGAGTAAAGGACACCCTGCATCTTGATTTCCCTGGGATCCTGTGTGGTGGTGGTTTCTAACAAAGAGGACAAGACCTACAGAGCAGCATCAAGAAGAGGAGAAGTCTGGTGGATAGCATCTCAAGCACACCCTCTCAACTTGGATACCTTGGATCGTTTTGGCTTTTGATATCCTGAGATCATCTGTGGATTACTGTGAGAAACCCCAAAGCCACCCTCAGCCCTTAGCTGTGCTGGTCAAGCCTGGCAGGAAGCAGGTTTGATGCAGCCTCCCAGCGACTCCATTACTGCTCCTTTGGCCCTGTCTGCTTAGATCACTAAGATTAGAGTAGAGAAGTCCTCCCCCTTGCCCTGTGGTTTTGCCCTTTAGATTTTGAGTATAAAAATCCCTTTCCCACCTTGTAAACATAATTAAACCTGTTAAAACCTTTTACCTTGCCTGCTGGTTTCCAGACTCTGGCCTAGGGGAGCTGGGTGACAGTTGAGGGCAACTGCCATTCCTGTGTTAATCCAGTGAATTCTGGTCTCCCCATCCTGGTCCAGTCTCTCCTACTACCCAGAGTGTGTACCCACAACCATTTAGATTTATTGTAACATCCCTGGTGCCTCCATTATCTATTTTCTATATATATATATATATATATTTTTAAATATATATATATATATTTTAAAGGAAGTGGTGAGCTCCAGTGACAAATGCCAGTTTTGAATGCAAGCTGTTATTTTGTGTAATATTGTACCGGTACTGCATCACAATCTATCAAAGTCAGCATCCCCAGAGCCAAAGCAATCAAAACATCATGAATAAAGTGCAACTTTTCAACTCCAGTCATCTGACAGTGCTATAATAAGCTTACTAATATGCACTATTTTATTGATGCTTTCTTCTAATAAAGTCAATGCTGGCCTAGCTTCACTGCCTGCAGCACATTTGACCAATTAAAGAACAAATAAGGGAAACACAACAGAAACAATGAACTGATGCAGAGTTAAATGAGCAGAAGCAGGAGAACACTGTTCACAGAAAGCAAAAAATTTTGGAAAAATCCAATGTAATGGACTCTATGGTTAGTAGCAATCCAACAAGCCAACACACTCCTGAAGGACTTACAAGATAGAATGCTAACCACATGGAGAGAAAGAACTATGGAAGTAGAAATGCAAAAGAAGAATATATGACATCACTTATCACATGTATATATGTATATGGGTATGTGATTTGGGGTTTAGGCTTTAAAACAGCACTCTATAGCAAAAATGAGTAATATGGAAATAGAATCAAGTAATAACATTTGTACAACCCAGTGGAATTGCTTGTAGGCTCTGGGAGGTGGGAGCAAAGAGGGGAAAGAAAGAAAATGAATCATGGAAAAATGGAAAATATTTTTAATGAAAAAAAGGAAAAAATAAAAATAAAAATCACCTTGGTACCTGAGTGGAAGATGGACTGAGATAGGGAGACACTAAAAGCAGGAAGACAAGTTAGAAGGTGTTGCAAATATCAGAATTGTTTTACTTAACTACATATATTTATACTGGCTTTTATTTATTTATTTATTTACTTATTTTTGCTTTCGAATTGAGTAGGAGAGAGGAAAGTAGGAAGGAGAAAATCTGGAAATGAAAATAAAATAAATTTCAATAAAAAATGAAATATACATGCTATTACAATAGCCTTGGAAAGAGGAAATCAAGACATGAATTAGGCAAGTGGTTTTACAAAGGGAAAAGGGTAGATGTAGATAAGGGTAGTTGGTGAAGGTACAAACAATGAGACTTGGACAAGGATTAAAAATACAAGATAAGGGGGTACCTGGGTGGCTAAGTGGATTGAGAGCCAAGCCTAGAGATGGGAGGTCCTATGGTTCAAATCTGGCTTCAGACACTTCCTAGCTCTGTGACCTTGTGCAAGTCACTTGACCCCCATCGACCTTACCATTCTTCTGCCTTGGAAATAATACATAGTATTGATTAGAAGATGGAAGGAAAGGATTTTTCCTTTTTTTTGTTTGCTTTTTGTTTTTAAATACAAAATGAGGGCAAGTGGAAAGTTAATGATGACCCTGAGGTTAAGAGCTTGGATGACTGGTACAATGTTGGTATCATAAATAGTTTTATCCAAGTAAAAGAGAGACAGGTTGGGGAGAAGATAATGAATTCTGTTTTGTACTTGTTCAGTTTGAGAGTTGTTTTTTTAGGTCTGCTGAAACTAATTTTTTCCCTTTCCTCATACTATACACAAACGTATACATGCACGTACACATATACATTAGAGATTATGAAATTAGAATCTACAAACTTTTAAAAATATTTGATAACTATTTTTTTATATTTGGTAAGTCTATTTCAACATAATTGGCTTCCTTTGTAATCCAATGTATTTTCCTTTAGAAACTAAAACACATTAATTTGAGAAGGGATTCATAGACTTCAATGGATCACATAGGAGAGAGGTTTGGACACCAAAAAGGTTAAGATCCTACTATGTAGGACCTATAGCTGAAAGGAAATTGAGAGATCATTCTTTCTATGGGTGAAAAAACTGAGGCTGAGGGAGTATTAGTGACTTGACCAAGACTGTGCAGGTTGGAAGTGTCACAAACAGATTTTAACCTAAAAATCTTTTTTTAACATTTAATAATATTTCTTTAACATGGTTACATGACTCATGCTTACTTTCCTCTTCACCCCTCAAAATTCCCCCCAAAGCCAATGTGCATTTCCACAGGTTTTAACAAGTGTCATTGATCAAGACCTATTTCCAAATTATTAATAGTTGAATTGGTGCAGTATTTCAAGTCTACATTCCCAATAATGTCCACCTCATACCATGTGTTGAAGCAGTTGCTTTTCTTCTGTGTTTCCACTCCTATAGTTCTTCCTCTGAATGTGGGCAGCATTTTTTACTATAAGTCCCTCAGAATTGTTCTGGGTAATTGCATTGCTGCTAGTACAGAAGTCCATTACATTCTATTTTACCACAGTATATCAGTCTCTGTGTACAATGTTCTTCTGGCTCTGCTCCTTTCGCTCTGCATCAATTCCTAGAGGTCTTTCCAGTTCACATGGAATTCGTACAGTTTATTATTCCTTTGAGCAAAATACTATACCATCACCAGAATATACCACAATTTGATAAGCCATTCCCCAATTGAAGGGCATACTCTCTCTTTTCAGTTTTTTCCTACCACAAAAAGCTCAGCTATAAATATATTTGTACAAGTCTGTTTATTTATGATCCCTTTGGGGTACAAACCCATCAATGGTATGGTTGGATCAAAGAGCAGGCATTCTTTTATAGCCCTTTAAGCATAGCTCCAAATTGCCAGCCAGAATGGCTGGATCAGTTCACAACTCCACCGGCAATGAATCAATGTCCCAATTTTGCCACATCCCCTCCAGCATTCATTACTCTCCCCTTCTTTCATTTTAGCCAATCTACTAGCTGTGAGGTGATATCTCAGAGTTGTTTTGATTTCAATTTCTCTAATTATTAGAGATTTAGAACACTTTCTCATGTGCTTATTGATACTTTTGATTTCTTTATCTGAAAATTGCCTATCCATGTCCTTTGCCCATTTATCAATTGGGGAATGGCTTGATTTTTTATACAACTGATTTAACTGCTTTAAATTTGAGTAATTATTAGACCCCTGTCAGAGTTTTTTGTTATATAGGTTTTTCCCCCAATTTGTTGTTTCCCTTCTGATGTTGGCTGCATTGTTTTTGTTTGTACAAAAGCTTTTTAGTTTGATACAATCAAAATAATTTATTTTACATTTTGTAATTTTCTCTAACTCTTGCTTGGTTTTAAAATCTTTCCTTTCCCAGAGATCTGACAAGTATACTATTCTGTGTTCATTTAACTTATTTATAATTTCCCTCTTCATATTCAAATCATTCACCCATTCTGAATTTATCTTGCTGTACGATGTGAGATGTTGATCTAAACCTAATTTCTCCCATATTATTTTTCAAATTTCCCAAAAGATTTTGTCAAATAGTGGATTTTGTCCCAAAAGTTGGGCTCTTTGGGTTTATCATACACTGTCTTGCTGATGTCACTTACCCCAAGTCTATTCCACTGATCCTCCATTCTGTCTCTTTGCCAGTACAATATCGTTTTCATGACCGCTGCTTTATAGTACAGTTTAATAACTGGTATTGCTAGGCCACCTTCCTTCACATTATTTTTCATTATTTCCCTTGATATTCTTGGTCTTTTGTTATTCCAGATGAACTTTGTTATAGTTTTTCCTAATTCAGTAAAAAAGTTTTTTGGTAGTTTCATAAGTATGCCATTAAATAGGTAAATTAATTTGGGTAGAATGGTCATTTTTATTATGTTAGCTCGTCCTAAGCATGAGCAATCAATGTTTTTCTAATTGTTTAGATCTACTTAAAATTGTTTGGAAAGTGTTTTGTAGTTGTTTTCATATAATTCCTGTGTTTGTTTTGGTAGATAGATTCCTAAGTATTTTATATTGTCTAGGGTGATTTTAAATGGTATTTCTCTTTCTACCTCTTGCTGCTGTGATGTGTTGGAAATATACAAAAATGCTGATGATATATGTGCATTTATTTTGTATCCTGCAACTATGCTAAAGTTCTTGATTATATCAACGAGCTTCTTAGTTGATTCTCTAGGATTTTTTAAGTAGACCATCATATCATCTGCAAAGAGTGATAGATTGGTCTTCTCCTTGCCTATTTTGATGCCTTCAATTTCTTTTTCTTCTCTAATTGCCCTTGCTAGAGTTTCAATTACAATGTTAAATAATAGAGGTGATAATGTGCATCGTTGTTTCACTCCTGATCTTACTGGGAAGGCTTCTAATTTATACCCATTGTATATGATGCTTGTTGATGGTTTTAGGTATATACTGTTTATTATTTTTAGGAAAGGTCCTTCTATTCCTATACTTTCCAGGGTTTTCAATAGGAACAGGTGCTGTATTTTGTCAAAGGCTTTTTCAAAATCTATTGAAATAATCATGTGATTTTTGTTTGTTAGATTGTTGATATGGTCAATTTTGTGGATGGTTTTCCTAATGTTGAACCATCCTTGCATTCCTGGTATAAATCCCACCTGATCATGGTGGATAATCCTCTTGATCACTTGCTGGAGATTCTTTGCTAATATCCTATTCAAAATTTTTGCATCTATGTTCATTAGGGACATTGGTCTATAGTTTTCTTTCTCTGTTTTTGATCTACCTGGCTTTGCAATCAGTACCATATTTGTGTCATCAAAGGAATTTGGTAGGAATCCTTCTTTGTTTATTATATCAAATAATTTGTATAGTATTGGAATTAGTTGCTCTTTGAATGTCTGATAGAATTCACTTGTGAATACATCAGGCCCTGGTGATTTTTTCTTAGGGATTTCTTTGATGGCTTCTTCAATTTCTTTTTCTGATATGGGATTATTTAAGTATTCTATTTCTTCTACTGTTAATCTAGGCAATTTGTATTTTTGTAAATATTCATCCATATCTCCTAGATTACTATATTTATTGCCATATAATTGGGCAAAATAGTTTTTAATGATTGCCTTAATTTCCCCTTCATTAGAGGAGAGGTCTCCCTTTTCCTCTTTGATACTGTCAATTTGGTTTTCTTCTTTCCTTTTTTTTATTAGATTGACCAGTACTTTGTCTATTTTATCTGTTTTTCAAAATACCAGCTTCTAGTTTCATTTATTAATTCAATAGTTCTTTTACTTATGATTTTATTAATTTCTCCCTTGATTTTTAATATTTCTAATTTAGTTTCCATCTGGGGATTTTTAATTTGCTCACTTTCTAATTTTTTGAATTGCATGCCCAATTCATTAATCTCTGCCCTCCTTAATTTGTTAATATATGCACTCAAGGATATAAATTTCCCCCTGAGTACTGCCTTGGCTGCATCCCACAGAGTTTGGTGGGATGTCTCATCATTGTCATTCTCTTCAATGAAATTGTTGTTTGTTTCTATGATTTCTTCTTTGACAATTTGGTTTTGGAGAATCATATTGTTTAATTTCCAATTGGTTTTTAATTTGCCTGTCCAGGTGCCCTTACTGATTATTAGTTTTATCGCATTATGATCTGAGAAGGTTATACATTTATTATATCTACTCTTTTGCATTTGTTTGCCATGATTATATGCCCTATAACATGGTCAATCTTTGTAAATGTACTATGTGCAGCTGAAAAGAAGGTGTATTCCTTTTCGTCTCTATTTATTTTTCTCCACATATCAATTAAATCTAATTTTTCTAGGACTTCATTCATCTCTCTTACCTCTTTCTTATTTATTTTTTGGTTTGATTTATCTAGATCTGAAAGAGGAATATTTAGATCTCCCACTAGTATGGTTTTACTATCTATTTCCTTCTTGAGCTCTGCCAGTTTCTCCTTTATGAATTTGGATGCTATACCACTTGGTGCATATATATTGAGCAGTTTTATTTCCTCATTGTTTATACTGCTTTTAATCAGGATGTAATGACCTTCCCTGTCTTTTTTAATCATATCTATTTTTACTTTGGCTTTGTCAGAGATCATAATAGCCACTCCTGCCTTGTTTTTCTCATTTGATGCCCAAATGATTTTGCTCATACCCTTAACCTTGAACTTGTGTGTGTCTACCCGCCTCATATGTGTTTCTTGTAGACAACCTATGGTAGGGATTTTGGTTTCTGATCCACTCTGCTATTTGCTTCCGTTTTATGAGTGAGTTCATCCCATTCACGTTCAGAGTTACAATTGTTAGTTGTGTATTCACTGACATTTTTGTATCCTCCCCTAGACCCACTCCTTCTTATTACACTATTTTCTTTTACACCAGTGGTTTGCTTTGAGCTGGTATCCCTTATCCCCTCCCTTGATTGACTTCCCTTTCTGCCCCCTCCCTTGTCGTTCCCCTATTTTTGTTTTTTAAAGACCAAGTGGATTCCCTCCCCCTTCTTCTCCCCTCCCTTTTTTGGCCTCCCCATTCTCCTGCTCCCTTTGGTTTATCCCTTCTGACTTTCTCAGTAGGGTTAGATAGAGTTTTTTATCCGGATGGATAATAAAGCTACTCTTCCTTCTCTGGGTTGATTACACTGAGAGTAAGGTTTGATTATACTCTCTTCCTCTCCTTCTTATGGTATTATTTATCCCTTCCCCCTTCCCATGCCCTCTTTGTGTGTAATATCTTATTTTTCTTATTTACTCGGATTTTTCTTGGTGTCCCCTACTATTCCCCCCCCCTTTCCCATCCTCCCATGTCTTCTTAGACCATTTAGTATCCTGTCCTCTCCCTATGAATTATTCTTCTGGTTGCTATAATAGTGAATATTATAATAGTGTATAGAGTTCACTACAGAGAATTATACATAGCATTTCTCCACCTAGTAATACAGATAATTAGATCTTATTTATGCCCTTAAAGAGTCAAGCTTAAAAGACTATGATTTTTCTTTCTTTTCCCTCTGTTTCTTATTTACCTTTTCATCTTTCTCTTGATGTTTCTGGTTGAGTGTCAAACTTTCCATTTAGTCCCGGTCTCTTTTGTGCAAAAACTTGGAATTCTTCAATTTTGTTGAATGCCCATACTTTCGCCTGAAAGTATATAGTCAGTTTTGCTGGGTAGTTGATTCGTGGCTGAAGGCCCAGCTCTCTTGCCTTTCTGAATATCGTATTCCAAGCCTTGCGGTCTTTTAGCATTGAGGCTGCCAGATCCTGTGTGATACTGATTGGTGCTCCTTGGTATTTGAATTGTCTCTTTCTGGCTTCTTGTAAGATTTTTTCTTTAACTTGAAAGCTCTTCAATTTTGCTATTATATTTCTGGGTGTTGACTTTTCTGGGTCCAGTGTAGAGGGTGTTCTATGGATCCTTTCAATGTCTATATTGCCCTCTTGTTGTAGAACTTCAGGGCAATTTTGCTGAATAATTTCTTTAAGTATGGAGTCCAAGTTTCTATTAATTTCTGGTTTTTCTGGAAGACCAATTATTCTCAAATTGTCTCTTCTAGACCGGTTTTCTTGGTCTGTCACTCTCTCATTGAGATATTTCATGTTTCCTTCTATTTT
>NC_058133.1:232417851-232423579 GCF_016433145.1 Gracilinanus agilis | reverse complement strand
CTTTTTCTCATTTGATGCCCAAATGATTTTGCTCATACCCTTAACCTTGAACTTGTGTGTGTCTACCCGCCTCATATGTGTTTCTTGTAGACAACCTATGGTAGGGATTTTGGTTTCTGATCCACTCTGCTATTTGCTTCCGTTTTATGAGTGAGTTCATCCCATTCACGTTCAGAGTTACAATTGTTAGTTGTGTATTCACTGACATTTTTGTATCCTCCCCTAGACCCACTCCTTCTTATTACACTATTTTCTTTTACACCAGTGGTTTGCTTTGAGCTGGTATCCCTTATCCCCTCCCTTGATTGACTTCCCTTTCTGCCCCCTCCCTTGTCGTTCCCCTATTTTTGTTTTTTAAAGACCAAGTGGATTCCCTCCCCCTTCTTCTCCCCTCCCTTTTTTGGCCTCCCCATTCTCCTGCTCCCTTTGGTTTATCCCTTCTGACTTTCTCAGTAGGGTTAGATAGAGTTTTTTATCCGGATGGATAATAAAGCTACTCTTCCTTCTCTGGGTTGATTACACTGAGAGTAAGGTTTGATTATACTCTCTTCCTCTCCTTCTTATGGTATTATTTATCCCTTCCCCCTTCCCATGCCCTCTTTGTGTGTAATATCTTATTTTTCTTATTTACTCGGATTTTTCTTGGTGTCCCCTACTATTCCCCCCCCCTTTCCCATCCTCCCATGTCTTCTTAGACCATTTAGTATCCTGTCCTCTCCCTATGAATTATTCTTCTGGTTGCTATAATAGTGAATATTATAATAGTGTATAGAGTTCACTACAGAGAATTATACATAGTATTTCTCCACCTAGTAATACAGATAATTAGATCTTATTTATGCCCTTAAAGAGTCAAGCTTAAAAGACTATGAGTTTTCTTTCTTTTCCCTCTGTTTCTTATTTACCTTTTCATCTTTCTCTTGATGTTTCTGGTTGAGTGTCAAACTTTCCATTTAGTCCCGGTCTCTTTTGTGCAAAAACTTGGAATTCTTCAATTTTGTTGAATGCCCATACTTTCGCCTGAAAGTATATAGTCAGTTTTGCTGGGTAGTTGATTCGTGGCTGAAGGCCCAGCTCTCTTGCCTTTCTGAATATCGTATTCCAAGCCTTGCGGTCTTTTAGCATTGAGGCTGCCAGATCCTGTGTGATACTGATTGGTGCTCCTTGGTATTTGAATTGTCTCTTTCTGGCTTCTTGTAAGATTTTTTCTTTAACTTGAAAGCTCTTCAATTTTGCTATTATATTTCTGGGTGTTGACTTTTCTGGGTCCAGTGTAGAGGGTGTTCTATGGATCCTTTCAATGTCTATATTGCCCTCTTGTTGTAGAACTTCAGGGCAATTTTGCTGAATAATTTCTTTAAGTATGGAGTCCAAGTTTCTATTAATTTCTGGTTTTTCTGGAAGACCAATTATTCTCAAATTGTCTCTTCTAGACCGGTTTTCTTGGTCTGTCACTCTCTCATTGAGATATTTCATGTTTCCTTCTATTTTATCAGTCTTTTGACTTTGTTTTATTTGTTCTTGTTGTCTTGAGAGATCATTGGTTTCTAAATGTTTGATTCTAGCCTTTAAGGACTGGTTTTCAGCTTTAATGTTTTGGTTTTCGGCTTTAATGTTTTGGTTTTCGGCTTTAATGTTTTGGTTTTCGGCTATAATTTTTTGGTTTTCCTTTTCAATCTGGTCATTTTTGATCTTCAGTTGACTTGTCTCACTTTCCAAATGCGAAATTCTACCTTTTAAACTGTTATTTTCTTGCCAGATTTCTTCCATCTTCCTCAGCATTTCATTTTTAAACTCTTCCATAGCTTGTGACCAGCTTTCATTTTTTGGGGGAGGTTTGGATTTTTGTTTTCCCTCCTCTGTTGTCTGGATTTTCTATGTGTAGAAGTTGTCGAGTGTTCCAGAGTTTCTCCTGATAGTCTTTTCTTCTGGCCTTCCTTATTGCTGGCCATTGTTGGCCCCGCCCCTTTTCTGCTTTGTCTTTGCACTCAGGGTCTGCCTGGGCCTTGCAAGCTCAGGGGGGCTTTGGGGGCTCCTTGTCCTCGGGGTCAGGCCTCCTGGTAGTTCTCGGTCTGCCCCTCTGCCTGAGGTTCCTTCAGCAGTCTTTGGGGCTGCTTCCACTGCCCCGCTGGGTCTGCACAGGTTCCTCACTGGAGGTCCAAGCCTGGGCTGGAGATAGTGATTCAAGCCTAGGGCACTGCCTTTGCCTGTGCAGATACTCTTAGGGCCCTGCCTTCACCCCCACGGAAGGTAGTGAAAGTCTGTGGCCTGGAGATCTTTATTCACACCTGAGGACATGCCTTCAGTGCTTGGGAAAGGCCGTGTTTTAGGGGCCTTTGTCCCAGCTCGAGGCGGTGCCTTCACCCACGTGGACGCTCGGGAAACTCCGTGCGCGCCCCCAGCCACCTGGGGTCCCTCGCCTTGCAGTACACAGGTACAAGCCCCGGGGCTGCCAGTGATTATCTGGTTGCCCCAGTCCTGTTTTCACACTTGTGCATTGGCGCGTTGTGCGAGGTGTGCAGTGTGGGGGGGGGTGTGTGGAGAGGCTTCTTCCTCTCGCGGTTTAGTGAGAGCTGTTTCACCCCCCTATAGCGTGGAAATGCCGCGATTCTGCGTACCTTCAATGCTGCGCCCTGTTGTGGAGTTCCTTCATTCCTCTGGACTCGTTTTTATTTCCCCTTGAGGGGTTCTGTATGCTTTGGTCAGGAGAGATCGAGCAGCTGCTCCTTACACTGCTGCCATCTTAACCAGAAGTTCCATGGGTTCTCTCGGTCTTTTTAAATCATATCTATTTTTACTTTGGCTTTGTCAGAAATCATAATAGCCACTCCTGCCTTGTTTTTCTCATTTGATGCCCAAAAGATTTTGCTCAAGCCCTTAACCTTAAACTTGTGTATGTCTACCTGCCTCATATGTGTTTCTTGTAGACAACATATGGTAGGATTTTGGTTTCTATGTGCTATTTGCTATTCTACTGTGCTATTTGCTTCCGTTTTATGAGTGAGTTAATCCCATTCACATTCAGAGTTATAATTATCAGTTGTGCACTCACTGACATTTTTGTATCCTCCCCTAGTTATACCCCTTCTTCTTACACTATTACCTTTTAAACCAGTGGTTTGCTTTAAGCCTGTAACCCTTGTCCCCTCCCTTGATTAACTTCTCTTTCTACTCCCTCCCTTATTATTCCCCTCTTTTTATTTTTAAGGCCTAATGAATTCCCTCCCACTTTTTCTTCCCCCCTCTCTTTTTTGATCTCCCCAACCTCCTTTTCCCTTGGTTCATCCCTTCTGACTTCTCAGCAGGGTTAGATAGAGTTTATATCCCAATGGATATAGTCAGTGAGAGTAAGGTTTAAATATTACCTCTTAATGCTCTCTTCCTCTCCTTCTTATAATAGTATTCATCCCTTCCCCTTCCCATGCCCTCTTTGTGTGTAATAGAATATCCCATTTTTCTTATTTGTTCAAGTTTCTCTTCGTGTCCTCTACTATTCATCTCCCTCTTTCCCACCCCACCAAATCATCTTAGACCATTTAGTATTCCAACCTCTCCCTATGAATAATTTTTCTAATTACTATAATAGTGAATACTATAATAATGAATAGAGTTCACTGCAGGGAATTATACATAAGATTTCTCCAATAAGAATAAAATAATTAGACATTATTGAAGCCCTTAAAGAGGCAAATTTAAAAATATGAGTTTTCTTTCTTTCCCCTTTGTTTCTTATTTACCTTTTCATGTTTCTCTTGATTTTTGTGGTTGGATATCAAACTTTCAATTTAGTCCTGGTCTTTTCTGTGCAAATACTTGGAAATCTTCTATCTTGTTGAATGCCCATACTTTCCCTTGGAAGTATATAGTCAGTTTAAATGATCCTTAGTTGTAGACCCAGTTCTCTTGCCTTTATGAATATCATATTCCAAGACTTGTGGTCTTTTAGTGTGGAGGCTGCCAGATCCTGTGTGATCCTGATTGTTGCTCCTTGATATCTGAATGGTCTCTTTTTGGCTTCTTGTAAAATTTTTTCTTTTTCTTGGAAGCTCTTGAATTTGGCTATTATATTCCCAGGGATTATCTTTTCAGGGTCTAGTGTAGAGGGTGATCTATAGATTTTTTCATTGCTCAGGGTCTGTATTCAAAGTCCACGTGTTCTTTAGCCTCTTGGGGTCTTAAGTTTTAAGTCTTGCTGCTCTCAGGAGCAGGCCCTAGTGACCTCAGGTACCTGCCAATGACTTAATGGTTGCCCCAAACTAGCTCTAACTCTTTTGTGCTGGCTTTGGCACTGTAGGTGGTGGTGGGGGGGGGTAGGGGTTTCTCAGCTCACATTGTAGTGAGAGCTATTTCACCCCTTTATAACATGAAAATGCCCCAATTCAATGTACCTTAAATGCTGCGCCCTGTTGTGGGGTCCCTTTGTTCCTCTGGATTTGTTTTTATATCTTCTCGAGGAGTCCTATACACGTGGGTAAGGAGAGGTTAAGCAGCTGCTTTTTACTCTGCCACCATTTTAACCTGGAACCAGTTTGAGAGTTTGACATGGAGTATGAAGCTAGAGCTGTCCAAGAGGTACAGAAGATGTGTAACAATAGCTCAGCAGAGAGACTGGGGTTAGAAATATAGATATGGGAATCATTTGCAAAGAATTGACAATTGAACTCATGGAAGCTGACCTTAGTTTGAGGGCATGTCATGAATTTTATTTTTTTTTAATTTAAACATTTATTAATATTCATTTTTAACATGGTTATATGATTCATGCTCCTACTTTCCCCTTCACTCCCCACACTCCCCCCACCCATGACTGATGCACATTTCCACTGGTTTTATCATGTGTCCTTGTTCAAGACCTATTTCCAAATTATTAATAGTTGTATTGGTGTGGTAGTTCCAAGTCTACATCCCCAATCATGTCCACCCCAACCTATGTGTTCAAGCAGTTGTTTTTCTTATATGTTTCATCTCCTGCAGTCCTTCCTCTGGATGTGGGTAGTGTTCTTTACCATAAATCCCTCAGAACTGTCCCATGTCATTGCATTGCTGCTGCTACAGAAGTCCATTGCATTCGATTTTACCATAGTATATCAGTCTCTGTGTACAATGTTCTTCTGGCTCTGCTCCTTTCGCTCTGCATCAGTTCCTGGAGGTCTTTCCAGTTCACCTGGAACTCCTCTAGTTCATTATTCCTTTTAGCACAATAGTATTCCATCACCAGCATATACCACAGTTTGTTCAGCCATTCCCCAATTGAAGGGTATACCCTCCTTTTCCAGTTCTTTGCCACCACAAAAAGCACACCTATAAATATTTTCATACAAGTCTGTTTATCTATGATCTCTTTGGGGTACAAACCCAACAATGGTATGGCTGGATCAAAGGGCAGGCATTCTTTTATAGCCCTTTGAGTATAGTTCCAAATTGCCAGCCAGAATGGTTGGATCAGTTCACAACTCCACCAGCAATGCATCAATGTCCCGATATTGCCACATCCCCTCCAGCATTCATTACTCTCCCCTTATTTCATTTTAGCCAATCTGCTAGGCATGAGGTGATACCTGAGAGTTGTTTTGATTTGCATTTCTCTAATTATTAGAGATTTAGAACACTTTCTCATGTGCTTATTGATACTTTTGATTTCTTTACCTGAAAATTGCCTATTCATGTCTCTTGCCCATTTTTCAATTGAGGAATGGCTTGATATTTTATACAATTGATTTAACTCCTT
>NC_058133.1:232400875-232417752 GCF_016433145.1 Gracilinanus agilis | reverse complement strand
CTTTCCTTTCCCAGAGATCTGACAAGTATACTATTCTGTATTCACTTAACTTATTTATAGTTTCCCTATTTATATTCAAGCCATTCACCCATTCTGAATTTATCTTGCTGTAGGGTGTGAGATGTTGATCTAAACCTAATCTCTCCCATATTGTTTTCCAAATTTCCCAGCAGTTTTTGTCAAATAGTGGATTCATGTCCCAAAAGTTGGGCTCTTTGGGTTTATCATACACTGTCTTGCTGATGTCATTAACCCCAAGTCTATTCCACTGATCCTCCCCCTCTATCTCTTAGCCAGTACCATATTGTTTTGATGACTGCTGCTTTATAGTACAGTTTAATATGTGGTACTGCTAGGCCCCCTTCCTTCACATTTTTTTTCATTATTTCCCTTGATATTCTTGATCTTTTGTTATTCCAAATGAAATTTGTTATAGTTTTTTCTAATTCAGTAAAGAAGTTTTTTGGTAGTTTGATAGGTAGGGCGCTAAATAGGTAAATTTAATGTCATGGATTTTATAAAAATGAGCAGAGAAGGTATAGACAAAAGGAAGATAAGAGAACTTCATGACAAAAATCGAAAGAGGAATGTCTAGAAAGAAATGGTAAACAACAATGTCAAGGGTTAGAGTGAAATTAAAAAGGACCAGGATTGAGAAAAACCTATTAGACTTGGCAATTAAGAGATTATTTTTTATTTTAGAGGACAGTACAACTATCTAAGAGCAGAAATGCACAATAAAGGTACAGATATCTATATATATGTATCCAAATGTGTGTGTGCATATATTATATATATATATATCCATAAATACATGCATATATATATATATACATACATACAGAGAGAGGGCGCAAAGGAAGCACACAATTTCAAGAATGATCACTCCTACTAGATAAAAGAATGGTCAAATCCGGCCTCAGACACTTTCCAGCTATGTGACCCTGGGCAAGTCATTTGACCCTCATTGCCCACGCTTACCACTCTTCCACCTATGAGGCAATACACAGAAGTTAAGGGTTTAAAAAAAATAAAAGTATGGGCTATGGATTCAAGAAAGGAGCATATATTGGGAGGCAGGTCCATCTAGGAGCTAGGTAACTGCTTTAGCACAGCAGCAACCTTCATAAGGAAAAGAAAGCTCCAAGTAGCAGAAGTATGAGTGAAGGGACTTCTGGTTAAGATGGTGGCAGAGTAAGGAGCAGCAGGTTGATCTCTCGTAACTGAAGCATACAGGACTCCTCAAGGGGACATAAAAACGAATCCAGACGAACGAAGGGACCCCACAACAGGGTGCAGCATTGAAGGTGCGTGGAATCAGGGCATTTCCACGCTATAAAGGGGTGAAACAGCTCTGACTAAAACACGAGAGGAAGAAGCCCCTTCCCCACCCCCACCCCACCATGTACAATGCCAAGGCCAGCCCACAAGAATTAAAGCAGGTTTGGGGCACCCATTAAGTCACTGGCAGCTCCAGGGCTTGTTCCTGAGAGCAGCAAGACTTAGGACCCCAAGAGGCTAAAGAACGCACACAGACTTTCCCGAGCATCTGTGCGGATGAAGACAGTGCCCTAGGCGCGGACAAAGATCTTGAGCGCAGGCTTGAACCGTGAGTGAGGACCCTGTGCAGACCAGAGAGAGGCTGTGGAATCAGCGCCCTGAGACTGCTGAAGGAGCCTCGGGCAGAGGGGAAGACCAGGGACCACCAGGAGGCTCAACCCCGAGAACAACGAGACCTGAGACCTCGGGAGCCTAGAGAGAGCAAACAGACCCTGAGTGTGAGGATAAAGCGCAGAAGGAGCTGGGCTAAAATAATGGCAAGCCAAAATCGGTAAGCCCAGAGGAAAAAGATTATCAAGAAGAACTATGTAACATTCAACAACTTTTACACAGAGAAAATCCAGACAACAGAGGAGGACAAACAAGAAATCATATCCAAACCTTCCCAAAACAATGAAAACTGGTCACAAGCTATTGAAGAGTTCAAATCTGAGATGATAAAAAGATGGAAGAGATCTGGCAAGAAAATAACAGTTTAAAAGGCAGATTTTTGCAATTGGAAAGCGAGGCTCAGAAATCAAATGAACTGATAGGCAAATTGGACACCAGAAATGACCAGATTGAAAAGGAAAACCAAAAGATTATAGCTGAAAACCAAAAGATTATAGCTGAAAACCAGTCCCTAAAGGCTAGAATTGAGCAATTAGAAGCTAATGGTCTCTCAAAACAACAAGAACAAATAAAACAAAATCAAAAGACCGATAAAATAGAAGGAAACATAAAATATCTCAATGTAAAAGTGACAGACCAAGAAAACTGGTCTAGAAGAGACAATTTGAGAATCATTGGTCTTCCAGAAAAAGCAGAAAGTAATAGAAAATTGGACTCCATACTAAAAGAAATTATTCAGCAAAATTGCCCTGAAGTTCTACAACAAGAGGCAATATAGACATTGAAAGGATCCATAGATCACCCTCTACACTAGACCCAGAAAGGAAAACACCCAGGAATATAATAGCCAAATTCAAGAGCTTCCAAGTAAAAGAAAAAAATCTTACAAGAAGCCAGAAAGAGACAATTCATATATCAAGGAGCATCAATCAGGATCACACGGGATCTGGCAGCCTCCACACTAAAAGACCACACGGCTTGGAATATGATATTCAGAAAGGCAAGAGAGCTGGGACTTCAACCACGGATCAACTACCCATCAAAACTGACTATATACTTCCAGGGGAAAGTATGGGCATTCAACAAAATTGAAGATTTCCAAGTACTTCCACAAGACTAAATGGAAAGTTTGATATCCAACCAAAAAAATCAAGAGAAACATGAAAAGGTAAATAAGAAACAGAGGGGAAAGAAAGAAAACTCATAATTTTTAAAATTTGACTCTTTAAGGGCTTCAATAAGATCTAATTATCTGTATTCCTATGTGGAGAAATGCTATGTATAATTCTCTGTAGTGACCTCTATTCACTATTATAGTATTCACTATTATAGCCATCAGAAGAATAATTCATAGGGAGAGGACAAAATACTAAATGGTCTAAGATGACATGGGGGGTGGGAAAGAGGGGGTGAATATTAGGGAACACCAAAAGAAACTTGAGTGAATAAGAAAAATAGGATATTCTATCACACACAAAAAGGGCATGGGAAGGGGAAGGGATGATTACTACTGTAAGAAGGAGAGGAAGAGAGCATTAAGAGGTAATATTTAAACCTTACTCTCACTGACTATATCCATTGGGATATTAACTATCTAATCCTACTGAGAAGTCAGAAGGGATGAACCAAGAGGAACAGGGGTTTGGGGGGATCAAAAAAGAGAGGGGGGAAGAAAAAGTGGGAGGGAATTCATTAGGCCTTAAAAATAAAAAGAGGGGAATAACAAGGGAGGGGGTAATCAAGGGAGGGGATAAGGGATACCAGCTCAAAGCAAACTACTGGTTTAAAAGGAAATAGTTTAAGAAGAAGGGGTAGGAATAGGGGAGGATACAAAAATGTCAGTGAATGAACAACTGATAATTGTAACTCTGAAAGTGAATGGGATGAACTCACTCATAAAACAGAAGCAAATAGCAGAGTGGATTAGAAACCAAAATCCTACCATATGTTGTCTACAAGAAACACATATGAGGCAGGTGGACATACACAAGTTTAAGGTTTTTATATTTCCTACAGTATGTGCCAGGTTTTTGTACCAACTATTCTCATGATCTTATTAAGTGCCTTAATAGATACAAACCCACATTAATGGTGGCTCATGAGCTACATACAGTGTTAGAAGTATACTCCTAGGGCATAGCTGAGTAGCTCAGTGGATTGAGAACAAAGTCTAAGGACAGGAGGTCCTGGGTTCAAATATGACCTCAGAAACTTCCTAGCTGTGTGACCCTGGGCAAGTCACTTAGCCCCCATTGCCTAGCCCTTACCACTCTTCTCCCATGAAACCAATTCACAGTATTAATTCTAAAACAGAAGGTAAGGATTTTAAAAAAAGTATACTCCTAGGATTCAATGTAGCAGTTGCCATCTAGGGACTTAATCATAAGTGCAAAAGTAGATTGAGGGAAGTAACTCTAGAAAATCAGAAATCCCAGAGGAGTTGCCACATTATAGAAACACATGCAGAATATATTTGGGATATTTTGGCATTTTCATGAACCGACTAAGGGATTCATTCCCCAGGTATCTTATTGTTGGATACCTTAGTTTGCAGTGATCTACCATTTCCCTCCTCTCTTTTAGACTATAATTTGACATTCTGCTTTCTTCAGAACTAACCCCAGTTTGAATTATGAGTTTAGAACAGAGAAACCACTTTGTAGGAGAGATGGCATAGTTTTGCTTCCACATTACACAACTATATTTAAATAATTCTCTAACATGAAGAACTATAAATAACAGAATAAGAATTACTAATATGGAATTGATAAATACGGGAATAGGAAGCATACACTTAGCTGCCTTCAATGAATTCAAAGCACTTGGCACAAATGAACTTTATCTTCTGGTATTAAAAGAACCTACTAATAAGATTGTTGAACCAGTGACAATAATATTTTGAATTTTTTATTACTTTTTTATTACATTTCTCTTTTCCAAATTACATGTAGAAACATTTTTAAATAATTGTTTTCTGACATTGTGCTCCATGTTCTCTCCCTTCTTTCCTGAGTAGACAGGTAATATGATAAAGGTTATTTCTGTGCTATCATTCAGTTCATATTTCCATGGTCATCATGTTGGGAAAGAAGACATATGCTGCTTATACCAGAAAAAAGCTAATGAAGGAAATAAAGTTTAAAATGGTATGCTTCAATCTACAATCAGATGCTTATCAGTTTCTTTTAGAGTGGTGTTTATCTTTTTTTCATTATGAGTATCTTCCAGTGTTTGGAAGTTTTTGATACAAGGTTGATCTTAGGTATTTAGAGCATGGAGGGACCTGAAGGATCACATAATCCAAACATTTCATATTACATGAGGAAACTGAGACCCAAAGAAGAGAAATGAATTAATAAAAGTCAAGAGAACACAAGTTTTCTGACACTAGTACAGAAAAAATTTTTGATTGTTTATTATTGTTGTTTACCATAAATCAAGATTATTTGCACTTCTTTTTAAAATGATTTTTGAAAGAAAATTTATATTCAACTCTCTTGTACAAAGAATGATCCAGGTTGAGAAGAGATGTCTTATGAAGGATGTCATCAGACTTGAAAAAATGCTGAGCTGGTCACATAGAAAGAACAAAGGACTTAATGGTGCTTCACATAATGTGAAGTCCCTCAGGGTGGTCAGTGTACAATTCTGAAGAAGTTATGGAAGAACAGCAATGACAGTCATGTGGACATATAATGATGTATTTATTTTCATACAGCATTTATTTAGTGCCACATGACAGGTGTGTGCTAGGTGCTAGAATTGCAATGATAAAAATGAAACAGTTCTGCTCAAAAACCATTACATTCGACAAAAGGTAAGTGATTTGATAATAGTCAGGACTGGAACCCATGTTTTCTGCTTCCTAGTATAGAAACAAATCTTAAGATTGTTTATTATTAGTAGCACTTACCATTAGGCAAGATTATTTGCATTTCATTTTTTATAAGTAAAACATATTATTTTATTATTTTTATAACACACAAATATAAATTGATATAGAGATGCAAAAAATTTAATACAAGATAATCTGAGGGAACTACTAACAATTTGGAGATATTTAGGAGAGGTCTCTTGTAGGAGATGACACTTGAGCTAAACTTGGAAGGGAACTTGTGTTGAAAGTGGCAGAGATAGAGAGGACAATGTAGACTGTTCGATATCAAGATGAGAGATAGAATTTACATGAAAGAAAGAGCAAGCAGCTATTTGACTAAATACTCTGATCGCCACTGTATAAAGGGACGGATAATATTGGAAATCAATGGAGAATGGAGTACCAGAGAATGTTATGTGGTGGTCAAGACCTGAATGAATATGAGATGTGAGTCATCTAATGTAACACTTGATTATTCTCATACTAGACTGACAAGGGCCTAGCTGACTCCTTTGGTAAGATAGTTATACCTGATAAATCTCAAAGTTTATGACTGGGACCCTTAGGCAGCATTTGCCAAGTTGAAATGCCCTAGGATTCACTGGAAAATGACCTCTCAAGAAGGCAACCTTTAAGGGAAATGAAAGTAGTTCTCAATCCCTCTACAGCATTTCAAAATGTTTCACATTTTGAAGGGTGACTAGAGCTAAAGTGGATAGGTGCCATAGCACCAAATAGTTTACACAACTGTATTCATATTAATTTTAAGTTTCAGTAAGAAGGGAACTATGGAAAGCAAAGTTGGACTTGTATGGAAGTTCTGGTGATATATCTGATGATGTTTTGAGGTCCCTTCTATCTCTTATTCTATTCTGAGATTTCATAGTCAAATGAGGAAGGCAATAGGGAGTTCACAAGTACCAGAAGCTCAAATGAGTGAATGGAAGAAGGAACAGAGAAAAAAATATTACTATTTGAGATATGTGCTTAAGATTTTTAGCCCCCTTTTTTATAAAAAGCAAATTCATAAAATTATTGTGCTCAAACTTTCCCCTCTTTCTCTCCTATGAAGAAAAAATCAGTTACCAGTGTTATCATTTTATGAGATTAACTCTTTGCTTCCTGAAAATCTGTAACTACCTGGACTGATTCCACAATCTCACCCCCTTTCTCTGAAATAATCTATAGAAAGTGGGAAACTCTGAATCATTAGTCGGGGACTTTTGGGTCTTGTCTCTCAGAACTGCTTATTCTTCTTAAGAGCTGTTTTCAGCTGAAGCTGTAAAATTATAAGATGGTTTCCTGGTTTAATAATTCTGAGCTAAAGAAATAGTCTGCCCTTTTCTCCCCTTCTCTGTATGGATAGGTAAGAGATGTTTTAAAGGTATATTCAGATGCTCAGCAGGAAGCAGCTACTAGAGTACAGCTCCAATAATTCTGCTGTCAGACAGTCTCACTGTGGCTGAATCCCCTAGAAAGAATAACAGTCAATTTTCAATTATGTTTTTTAAAAGGGGAATACTGATATGGATAATCCTGAACAGTGACTAGCCCTCAAATAATTTATATTTGGTTTTGGAATGTGCTACATTTCAAAATGGGCATGACAATAAAAGATGGCCAAAGTGATTAATTGCAATTACAAATCTTCATCTTAAAGAACAGATGATGAAATCCATTTCCTGCCTTCTGAGAGAGATCAAAACATACAGGTGGAAAATGTTGCAAACTGCCAGATGCAGCTGTCACTTTTTTAGTCAGTTTTGCTTGACTTTTTCTTTCTTTATTGATTGATTTTTTCAAATTATAAAGGTGGGTTCATGCAAAACAAATAAATGGATTACACTCTCTTTCTTTCTTTTCATTCTTTCAGCCTACTTCTTGACTTTGTCTTAAAGGGCTAGACCCTGTGCACTCTGGCAGGGGAGAGAGTTGGTAGTGGGTGTATAAGTTGAGCTTGGTATTCTTGGGTCCTTCTGCTGCATTTTTAGAGTCTTAAATATTGTTTTATTCTAGAAGCTCAGAAAAAGCTGAGACACAAAATGGTGTGATACAGGGCAAAGTGTATTCACTTACTTCCTAACCCAAGCTCTATAAGTTCCTGACCTGTGTTTTGGTCTGAGCAACACAACTGAAGGCTTATTCCTTTTTGGTTTTGAAGTTCCAGTAGAGTGCTATTGGCCACAGGCATTATTTCTAAAATTCTGCAGGTTAATAGTAAAAGAACTGCAGACAGATCTTTTATGTTTGAGATTCCCGCTACAGTTATTACATTACAGGCATTTGAATGTATAAGAGGTTAGAACTGAGTGACTACTCTGCTCCTGAGGTCAGAGAAACACACAGTTAGTTAAAGTTTGCTTTTGAACACTTTCTTACTTTTGTACATGGTCTAAGAACCAACGATACCTAGCCTCAGTTTATATTCATATATATACTATGGCTATATACCTAGCCTCCTGTCATATTCAGGATCCGTGACCTGGAACTGGGTAGTGCGCACTGGCACCTGTTCCCAAACCCTGCAAAAATTCTGACTTGATTACAATCTATCCTACTTTCCATTTATGTCTTCATCTGTGGGGGAGGGGATTAAGTGTTACGATTTCAAAAGTCTCTTCTTTTAGCTCCTTTTGGCATCCAGGTATAAGAAATTAAATTTAGGTTTTTAAGGTTAATATGAAAGTTCTAAAGTAATATTGCAGTTGCCAATTTAAAAATATTATAGCTTAAGTCAAATGACTTTTTGCAGCTTTATTTACAAAGAGGTGAAAAGAATGAAAGTGGAAAAATGTAGATAAAAAGATAGATTCTAATAAGCCTACAAGTCCTTCTCCTGAGAAGTCAGGCTCAGCCCCAGCAAGGCTTCCTAAAGACTCTGTCTCCACATAGATTTTCTGGATAATCCGCAACTAGAAGTCTCAGTGTTGTCTTCAGCCAGGGTACCACCAATGCAGCCTCCTCCAAAGTCAAAGCAGGAATCTCTGGAACCGATCTCTCCAAAAGCCAGGAAAAGAAGGCCAGCTACTCACCCAGCAAGGCGACACAGGATCCAGAGGAAAAGTCTCCTCCTCAACTCTAGCTCACCAATGCAGAGGGTGATAGAATCCTTGAGCTGGCCTTTTAAAGCAATTTTCTCGATATTATTTCCTGCTGCTCCTCCACTTTATAGGAACCAATCAAAGTCTTTCAATTGGCCTAGCACTGCTGGAAGTGGGGGGGGGGGAGGGACACGGTATGGCAGTGACCTTTGGAGGTGTGAGCTTATTCTAGTAAATGACTTTCAAACTCTCTTAGTGTCAAGTAGGAGTACTTTAAGCTTTTGAGTTGTTTATCTAAAAATATTAAATGGGAGAGTTAATACTGTCTTCACAATTTCCCCTGTGATTCTTTGGAAGACTAGTCTCCCCGATGAAGGACTTTTAACTTATATCTGTAAAGATCTTCTAGCTTTTAAAAGTGCATACACTATTGAACTTTCTAAAAGGAAACTTCAATAATTGGAAATGAGAGGAAAATATAAGAGAGAGAGCAAAACTAATGTTTGCTAAGTGTATTAACAAAAAGCCAATTGGGGGTACTCCACTTTGGCATAACAGTTTACTTCAGAATAAATGATATGTTCAACCCCCTTCAGCTCAATCCATTACATTCCAAAGTTCATTCTGGATCTTCTGATACAGTGTAGGTTTCTTTATGGCACTATCTTCAAACAGTTCACATTCTTTCTTTTTTTTTATTTTTTAGAAAAATTTTCCATGGTTACCTGATTCATGTTTTTACTTTCCCCTTCCCTGCCTCAAACCCACCTCCCCATAGATAACTCACATTTCCACTAGTTTTAACATGTGTCATCAATCAAGACTTATTTCTATATTACTGATAGTTGCATTGGTGTGGTCCTTTCGGAGCTACATCCCTAGTCATGTCCTCATCAACCCAAGTGTTCAAGCAGTTGTGTTTCTTCTGTGTTTCCCCTTCCTGTAGTTCTTCCTCTGAATGTGGGTAGCTTTCTTTTTAATAAATCCCTCAGAACTGTCCTGGGTCATTGTATTGCTGCTAGTACAGAAGTCCATTACATTTGATTTTACCACAGTGTATCAATTTCTGTGTACAACGTTCTTCTGGCTCTGCTCCTTCTGCTCTGCATCAATTCCTGGAGGTTTTCCAGTTCACATGGAATTCCTCCAGTTTATTATTCCTTTGAGCACAATAGTATTCTGCCAAAGACCAGGTAAAGTTTGCACAACCCGGCAAACAGGCCCCCCTGAAAGAGAATATTGTCAAAGACCTTCTGCAGTAAAAACCGTATCCGTGACAGTACCTGGACTCAGGCTTGGCAGGTCCAACAGCAGTAAAAACTCCCGCCAACTATAGCCGTCCCCCCTTTTTCTCTATATAAACCTTGCCTGCACAGTCAATAAACGGAACCTTGTTAACATCTGTACGACTCATGTCTCTTGCGTGTGAGGTTCCCCCTCCCTTCCCCTGTGGAGCCTTAGGTGGTCGCCCCTCGTGCACCTTAGTTGCGTCCGGCTGGACCCGGACAGGTGGCGCCCAACGTGGGGCATGAGCGGAGCGACTTACCGGACAACCGAGGAGCAGCTCTCGCGGCCGCGAAAACTTAACGGGTAGAAGCGGAGCAAGAGGCCTCGAGGTAGGGTAAGTTGTCCCATCTCCATAAGCAATCATCCAACGAGAGTGCCAGACCCAGGGAAAGCGTGTGTGAGCGTGTGTGCGTGAATGAGGAAAGAGATTCCGTGTGGGTCAGTCCACGATTCGCATACATCGCCATAGAGTGCCGGGCCAGAGGGGGGATTATACCGTCCACCTGTGCCCAAGCGACGTGGTCCACCCCGTTCTGGGGTGAGTGGATGGCTTCGGCCGGACCGACTTTGACTGACCCCTTGGCTCATGAGTGAGTGTTGACCCGTTATTATCCGGTTCCATACCCTCGCGAGAGGATTGGCGAGAACGTGGGGAAGCGAAAGTAAACAGCGTGAAAGATGGGGAAGGCACTCTCGAAAGAAGCACTATTTGTCAAGGAATTAAAAGATAATCTTAGGGAGAGAGGTATTAGAGTCAAAAGGAAGGATCTTCTTGGATTCTTCTCATTTATAGAGGAACACTGCCCTTGGCTCATCCTACATGGCCCGGGCATACATCCCCTCACATGGAATAAAGTAGGGCGAGATCTTAACGATCTCCTGAGATCTGGCCAAGAAATTCCTGATGATTATTTTTCCTTCTATGGCCTGATCCGTGACATCTTGAAAGAAGCAGATACTAGCAAACAAGTTTCACACCTCCTCAGCTTGGCTGAGGACGCCATCTCCGAAAATAAAAATAAACAGGGAAATTCAGATACGTTGAAAGAACAGGACCAACAAAGTAAGACGCAAAAAGAAAAGGGATGTAGTCTGTCTCTTTTAGACGAACCTGTTATAAACTCCTCCCTTGAGGAGCCCCTCACCCCACCCCCTCCAAGCCCAAATCAAAGCTGCGCCTTTACCCAGTCCTGTATAAAGATTCCCCCCAGGATAGCACGCTTAATCCAGCATATCAAACAGAACTAGAAGAGGAGGCAGCTCAATATCAAAATCAGGGTCCGCTAAGGAATACACCCCCCCTTACAAGTCCCCCCTCCCTAATCTGTCCTCATCTGCCAACCTCCAGTTACCTCCCCCAGTCCAACTTGCTCTTCCAGTTCTGCCAGGCTCAGACAATCTCAAAGAAGCTACGCGGCAGCTGAGCAAACAAGTTACAGATCTTAAACAATTTCTAGATTTACAAAGGGAAGTTTATACCCTGACCAGTCAATTACAAGAATTACAGACAAATATCTTTCGACCACCATATAGCAATAATAAGCCGAGTCAACAAAAAAATAAGCCAAAACCCACCCTCGCTTTCCCCGTAGTAACTAGGCAACAGCAGGCTGCAGAACCTACTCCTGAGGAACTCCCTCTTGTGACCCCCCTTCCCCATGGCTCATCCGAATCTGAGGGGGAGGAGGAGGAGGGGGAAACAGATGAAACGAGCCATAACGAGCATTCTAGGGTTGCCGATACTTCGGGCCCCCCTCATCCTCATAGACCCATCTATAAAAAGTTAAAGATCAAACACATCAAAGATCTACATTCTGCAGTAAAAAATTACTTCATTAACGCCCCCTTTACACTCTCTATTTTAGAAGGACTTGGCGGAGAAGGACATATGCTCCCTTCTGAGTGGTCTAAAGTTATTTAGTCCGTCCTCTCTAGAGGACAATTTTTAATATGGAAGGCGGAGTTCCTTGAACAGGCAGAAAACCAGGCTAAGCTCAACGCTAAAAATGCACAAACAGCCACTTGGACGACTGACAAGATTGTCGGTCGTGATCACTTTGCATTAGAAAACCAACAAATGAAATTACCTCCTGGCTTGCTCATGCAAACGGCACATGCCGCCATGGCTGCATGGCGGGCAGTCCCTGCCACGGGCTCCATTACAGCCCCTCTCTCGAAAATTCTTCAGGGACCTAATGAGCCCTACGCGCAGTTTGTTGCAAAGCTCCTTGAAACTGCTGAAAGAGTCTTAGGTCAGGACGGATCAGATAACCCAGTAGTAAGGCATCTAGCGATTGAAAATGCTAACTCCGCCTGCAAAACAGCCTTAAGGGGAAAGGCTAGAGATTTGGATCTAAATGGGATGATCCGCTTGTGCAGTGATATTGACGCTTATGAACATAAGCTGAACAAGTCCATTTCCTTAGCTATAGGGGCAGCCATTTAGGCCTCTCATCCCAAGACCCCCAGAAACTGTTTTAGATGTGGGCAACCTGGCCATTTCGCCCGCGAGTGTTTAGCAAACCAAAACCCCAGACAACTCCCCACACCCCAGTCAAAGCCACCAAGCATCTGTCCTAAGTGTCGGAAGGGGCTACACTGGGCCCGCGACTGCCGATCTAAGCCTATCCTCATCCTGGCACAGGGAAACGGGGTGAGGGGCTCCTACGGGAGCCCCTGCCCAGTTCCTTTACTCGAGCCACAGCCGGCAGCGCAGGCCTGGACCTCTGTACCACCTCCACCCGAATACTGACCCCAGAAGAAGGCCCGGTAGTCCTCCCTACTGGTAAATTCGGACCGCCACCCCCCGGTATGTTTTTTCTGGTCATTGGCAGAGCACTCACTACCTTGCAAGGCATAGTGGTGTACCCCACCCTTGTTGACAACGACTACACGGGAGAAATTAAGCTCATAATTGAATCTCCACATGGCCCTATTACCATCCCTGCAGGCCAACGTTTAGCCCAAGCCCTTCCCCTCCCTCTGATTGGTAACTTTCCAGCTGCCACCCAGAAACGGGGCCCTTCCTCACCCGACTCCTCCAACATTTACTGGGTTCAGCAACTCACGGAGTCTCGACCCACATTACAATTAAAAATTGAGGGCAAAACTTTTCTTGGGCTGTTAGACACAGGGGCAGACTCTACTGTTATCCCACAAGCCCATTGGCCCCATACCTGGCCCCTTCAACCCTCCAATACCCACTTATCGGGCATAGGACAGGTCCAAGACACCCTTCAAAGTTCTAAACTCCTCAACTGGCAAGATACTGAGGGCAATAGTGGCACTACCCGCCCCTATGTAGTCGCGGGACTCCCCGTTAATCTTTGGGGCAGAGATATTCTAGCTCAGATGAGGCTCCTCATGGTGAGCCCCAGTGATGCTGTCACTACCACGATGCTGAAATCTGGGTACCTCCCAGGCAAAGGCCTTGGTAAGAACGAACAAGGCAGCTTACACCCAATATTCCCCCCGGCCCAAACCGACAAAAAAGGATTCGGGTCAAAAAATTTTTCCTAAAGGTCACTGACCCTCCTGCAATCCAGGCCGATAAAATCACCTGGAAATCCGACTCCCCTGTCTGGATTGATCAGTGGCCTTTAACATCTGAGAAGGTTCAAGCTGCCCTCACGCTAGTGCAGGAGCAACTTTCCCTCGGACACCTTGAACCTTCCACTTCCCCATGGAATACACCTATTTTTGTTATTAAAAAGAAATCGGGGAAATGGAGACTTCTACAGGACCTACGTGAGGTCAATAAGACCATGATGCCCATAGGGGCTTTATAGCCAGGCCTTCCATCCCCGACTGCTATCCCAAAAGGATTCAGCAAAATCGTCATCGATATTAAGGATTGCTTCTTTTCAATCCCTCTTGACCCATCCGATAGTCCTCGCTTTGCATTTTCTATTCCTATAGTTAATCACATAGGGCCTAACCCTCGCTTCCAGTGGGGCGAGTACTTCCGCAGGGAATGGCTAACTCTCCTACCCTATGTCAAAAATTTGTTGCTCAATCTATTGACCCCATCAGGACTCAATATCCCTCAGCCTATCTTATCCATTACATGGATGATCTTCTCATAGCCGCTTCTTCCCCCTCATTGACGCAGACTATAGCTCAGGCTATCGTCAGCGCACTCCAAGCCCGCGGCTTTAGCATTGCCCCAGACAAAATTCAAACTCAATACCCCTTCACCTTTCTAGGATTTCGACTTGAACCCGACTGGCTGTTCTCTAACAAAGTTGAACTTAAACGCTCTTCTCTTAAGACTCTTAATGACTTTCAGAAGCTTTTAGGGGACATTAATTGGCTACGCCCCTACCTGCAACTTTCCAAAGCAGACCTCCGTCCTCTGGAGGACATTCTTAGAGGGGATGCTGACCCTTCCTCCCCTCATTCTTTGACCCCGGCAGGTGAGATTTCCCTCAAAAAGGTAGAACAAGCCATAGCCATGCAGAATATTGGATACTTCTCCCCCAAATTGTCCCTATATCTTCTCATCTTCCCTACTGAATTCTCTCCCACCGGACTCCTATGGCAAGATCCATCCCCCCTTATCTGGATACATCTCCCTATGTGTAATCGAAAGATTCTTGCCTCTTATCCTGAGTTAATTGCCCGTATAGCTATGATAGGCATTCGGCTCTCAACACGCCATTTCGGCCGTCCCCCTGACCACGTGGTAACCCCTTACAGTAGGGAGCAGCTTGACTGGCTCAGGTCACAAGATGACAATTGGGCTATACTCACTTCTACGTTTCAGGGCACTTTAGATAATCATATGCCTAGTAATAAATTGCTACAGTTTCTCAATCTTACCCCCTTCATACTCACACGCCAAACCCGATCATCCCCCATCCCAGGGGCACCCACAATCTTTGTAGACGGTTCCAAGACTGGCCTTGCTGCCATAGTCATGAATAACTGCCCCCGCTCAATCAAAACTCCTTATGAGTCCGCGCAGCTGGTGGAACTTTATGCTGCTCTGACAGTTTTTCATTCTCTGCCTGATACTCCATTCAATCTCTACTCAGATAGCAGATATGTTGTTCAATCCCTGCTCCGACTCGAAATTGTTCCTGCAGTTCAGCCGACAACCACTACCTTTTCTCTTTTTTCCCAACTCCAGCAGGCCATTCGATCACGGTCCTGCCCCTTTTTCGTGGGCCACATACGTGCCCACTCCGGCCTTCTGGGCCCCTTATCCTTTGGGAACGACCTTGCGGACCAGCACACTCGCTTAACTGCCTTAGCAACCACATCCACCCCCTCTACCGCCCTCTCGTCCGACCCTGTCTCCCTTGCTACCGAGGCACACAGACTTCACCACCTCAATTCTCAATCCCTTCGCCTGGCCTACAAAATTTCTAGAGAACAAGCCAGGTCCATTGTGAAAAATTGCAAGAATTGTGTCACTCTCTTGCCTGAACCCCATCTGGGGATTAACCCCCGTGGCCTTCTCCCTGGCCATTTATGGCAGATGGACGTCACTCACGTCCCCTCTTTTGCTAAACTCAAATATGTCCATGTCTCTATTGACACGTTTAGCAGCTTTCTTTTTGCATCTGCACAATCCAGGGAAGCCACTAAACATGTCATCAAACACATGTTCCTTGCTATGTCTATGATGGGGAAGCCTCTTTCCATTAAAACCGACAACGGCCCTGGCTACACCAGCCAATCTTTTAAGCAATTTTGTTCCCAACTAGGCATAAAACATGTCACAGGCATACCCTACAACCCACAGGGCCAAGGCATCGTAGAGCGAGCAAATCAAACCCTTAAGAATACGCTTTTCAAGCTCAAGGCTCAGGAGACCCTCTATCCATTGCATGGTAACCATACCTTACTCCTTGCCCATGCACTCTTCGTCCTTAACTTCCTCATGCTTGATGCAGAAGGCCGCTCTGCAGCTGACCGCCACTGGCACCCAAGCACCTCCTCGAATTTGGCTACGGACCTGTGGCAAGACCCCCTCACTGGCCTTTGGCACGGCCCCGACCCAGTCATTACCTGGGCAAAAGGCTCTGCCTGTGTCTTTGATCAAACTGCGAGTAACGCTAGATGGATCCCATCCCGCTTGCTAAAGCCTTTTACCTCGCACACTAACCCTCTCGAACCAGGGCCCTGTCCCTGAGGACTCTCTCTTGTTCTCTTCCAGGCCTTATGGCGATGCGGCCCACGATGCTCCTCATGATCCTCCTTCCCGTCTACTACCCGGCCCCGATCATGGCCCCTTATAGTCCCCATCACCCCGTCAAGTTGACCTGGATCGTCTATAACCCCAACACCGGAGAAACCGTCAACTCCACTTCTTCCAACAATTGGCCGGTTGGAACTTGGTTTCCGGATCTCTTCTTTGATCTCTGTGACATCGTGGATAAGAATTGGGACCCTTCTCCTCACGAACCCTTCCCCGGTTATGGTTGCGCGTCCCCAGGACAAAGAGCAGACACCCTGCAGCTACCCTTTTATGTTTGCCCCGGCTTTGACACAATCTAATACTGTGGGGGCCCTGCCGACGTTTACTGCGCCCATTGGGGCTGTGAAACCACTGGCTCGGCATATTGGCTCCCACAGCCTCATTTGCAGACAGACCTTATAACTGTCCTACCCTACGACCGCACCATGCTTGGGGCTGGGGTCTGCAAAATCAACGGCAACCTGAACGGAGAATGTGGCCCCTGTTATGACAAAAACACCCACACTTATATCCCCTTGGCTCGCCCCAAAGGCCGTTGCAATACCATACGCATCAGTTTCACTGACAAAGGCAAGACTGCCCCCAATTGGGACAAGGGCCGGACATGGGGTTTGAGACTTTACAGACATAGCTTCGATCCCGTTGCCCTCTTCGCCATACGGCTAAAAATTGAACGTCTTCCCCCTGTACCCATTGGTCCTAACCCCGCCCTCTACCCCCCTAGGCCTAAGCCCCGACCCCTGCCTTCTCCTCGACCACCGGAGACCCATTCCCCCGCGTCCCCTTCACCCCCCCC